>NC_060155.1:29931264-29933504 GCF_021292245.1 Micropterus dolomieu | reverse complement strand
TCCCCCTCTCTCTCTCTCTCTCCTTCCATATCCCTCTCTCTCCCCCTCTCTCTCTCTCCCTCTCTCTCTCTCTCTCTCTCTCGGCCGCCCACCCTGAGCCATGGTTCTGCTCGAGGTTTCTGCCTCTTAAAGGAAGTTTTTCCTTGCCTCTGTCTCCTAGTGCTGCTCTTGGTGGGAACTGTTGGGCTTCTGTAAATAGCATCACAGAGTACGGTCTAGACCTGCTCTTTATGAAAAGTGCTGTGAGATAACTGTTGTTGTGATTTGGCGTTATATAAATAAAACTGAATTGAATAGTACATTAATTACAAAGTGTGGGATGGCACCTGATCTTCCCCCTACTGGTCTCCGCCAGTGGAGAGGACAGACAAGAGTCCCGCAGGCTGTGAGAAGTGCCGGTATGCAAAAAAAAGTCTCGGTACGCCAAAGAGTAACATGTAGAAGTGCCGGTACTGCGTACCGGTGAGTACCGGAGAGTACCGACCCACTTCAAGCCCTGTGTTTGGCCATTTTTCACACCGTTCATGCACCATGTTTCACTGTTGATGAGCTGCTGCTGCTCTGTCTCTTGGCTGTTGCCGTGGGTGATGATCGAGATGCAGTTTGGCCAGTGGTGGCGTGAAGGATATGTAGGCCTACGTGACCGACCAATGGTGGCGAGCGAGAAGGCGAGACCTAAAGAGAAAGGTCGAAGCAATGAAAAAGCACAGAGCATGAATGCCGACTGTAGAAAGCAGAAGCTGAATCCTGGACGTTTTGGGAGATTTAGCTGTCCGGGAGAAAGAGGATCTATGGTCTCCCTAACTATCGTATTAAGAATAAGATTCTTTTGGAACCATGCATGCTGGATCTGGAATGGGTTCTAACAGATGGTTCTGTCTTTGCATCTAAAGCTGAAACAAAGTGCTGATATTTGTCAGCAGCTGTTCAGCAGCAGAGGTCCGTCCTCTGGGACCGACAGGAAGTGGAGCACAGAGTCGACTAATGCAATGATCAGACAGGCAGAGAGCTCACAGCTGCAGGGGGGGCAGTTCAGTGAGCCGGACTCTCTCAAAGGGGGGCCGTTAAAACACTCTAAACCTGTTGAACAAAGGACAAAAAACTGTGAACCAGTTCTTACTGGGAAGTGACCAGTACCTTCTGTAAAGTGAGGAGTCCTTCCTGTGTGTTTGGATCGGTGACGATCCTGAAGGTTCCCAGTCCGTCTCCATTCAGGATCCTGTAGTCCATCTCAGCATTCGGACCAACATCCAGATCCAGAGCTTTGATCCTGGCAACCACATCTGACACCAGTACAGACTCTGGAACTGTGAACTGGTAGCTCTCTGTAGATCACAGATAAACAGACACATGATGATGTTACTTCCTGTTTACTCCAGCTGTTCACCAGAAACTAATCCTGGACTGGGTCTGAGTCCAGGTCAGTTCAGGCTCCTGAGATACCTGCTGCTCTGATCCCTCAGAGTTTCTGCGATGTGAACTGTGAAGGTCAGAGGTCAGACTTACTGTGGGGGAAGCGAGGCGGGTTGTCATTGATGTCGGTCAGTATCACCGTGACGGAGGTGGTTCCTGAGAGACCTCCCATCTGACCAATCATGTCTTTGGCCTGGACGACCAGCAGGTAACGTTCCCGCACCTCCCGGTCCATGTCAGGAAGAGCCGTCCGCACCACACCTGCAGGACAGGTGAGACTCAGGTTCAGTAAGCACATCAGGACACCTGCAGGACAGGTGAGACTCAGGTTCAGTAAACACATCAGGACACCTGCAGGACAGGTGAGACTCAGGTTCAGTAAACACATCAGGACACCTGCAGGACAGGTGAGACTCAGGTTCAGTAAACACATCAGGACACCTGCAGGACAGGTGAGACTCAGGTTCAGTAAACACATCAGGACACCTGCAGGACAGGTGAGACTCAGGTTCAGTAAACACATCAGGACACCTGCAGGACAGGTGAGACTCAGGTTCAGTAAACACATCAGGACACCTGCAGGACAGGTGAGACTCAGGTTCAGTAAACACATCAGGACACCTGCAGGACAGGTGAGACTCAGGTTCAGTAAACACATCAGGACACCTGCAGGACAGGTGAGACTCAGGTTCAGTAAACACATCAGGACACCTGCAGGACAGGTGAGACTCAGGTTCAGTAAACACATCAGGACACCTGCAGGACAGGTGAGACTCAGTTTAAGTAAACACATCAGGACACCTGCAGGACAGGTGAGACTCAGGTTC
>NC_060155.1:29925680-29931164 GCF_021292245.1 Micropterus dolomieu | reverse complement strand
ACATCAGGACACCTGCAGGACAGGTGAGACTCAGGTTCAGTAAACACATCAGGACACCTGCAGGACAGGTGAGACTCAGTTTAAGTAAACACATCAGGACACCTGCAGGACAGGTGAGACTCAGGTTCAGTAAACACATCAGGACACCTGCAGGACAGGTGAGACTCAGGTTCAGTAAACACATCAGGACACCTGCAGGACAGGTGAGACTCAGGTTCAGTAAACACATCAGGACACCTGCAGGACAGGTGAGACTCAGGTTCAGTAAACACATTAGGACACCTGCAGGACAGGTGAGACTCAGGTTCAGTAAACACATCAGGACACCTGCAGGACAGGTGAGACTCAGGTTCAGTAAACACATCAGGACACCTGCAGGACAGGTGAGACTCAGGTTCAGTAAACACATCAGGACACCTGCAGGACAGGTGAGACTCAGTTTAAGTAAACACATCAGGACACCTTCCAGTATTTACACAGTGATTTTCTCCCTCAGTCCTTGAACACATCACGGTGGTGTTTTTCAGTCTCACCATGTGACCTGTGACTCAGCTGAGCTTACTGAGGGTAAATAAATGGATGGTTCAGAGCAGAGCAGGCTGAAGCTGTTTATAATCAAATAATCCTCACAATCTGTTTTAATCTGTGGCTCTGCAGAGTTAATTCACCTCCTCTCTGTCAGCCATAAACATGTTCCATCTAAAGGTTAACGTCTGCTGCAGATGGGGGGTGAACAGGGTTATATAAGAGGAAGAGATCAACACATCACAGTTCACAGCTTTAAATGTTCACACTGAAAGTCTGTTTGTGAGACTACAAACAGAAAAAAACTTTCATCATTTGGCTTCATTAAAAATACTCAATACAATACTTACTTCATTATTGTTTTGATTATTCTGCGTCAGTCTGTTCTTGTCATTTAGTTTGCCTGTCTGTCCGGTTTTAGTTTTATGATGTTTATTTTTCTGCATTTAGATTTGCTTCTGCATGTGGATTTTATTCCTCTGCCTGCTTGTCTGTTCTGTGTTTAGAGTTCCAGTTGGATTCTTGTCTTTTGTACCTTGTATATGTGTTTATTTGTATTCATATTTCTGTTGGGATTTGTCTGTTAGTTTGGGCCTGTTTGGTATCTGTATCTGGTGTTCCTGCCTGCCTGCGTCTGTCTGCTGTCATTATTAGTATCACCTGTGTGCCTCCTCCCAGCTCGTTAACCTGTGTATATATCCTTGCTTGTTTCTCTCAGTCTTTGTCCGGTCATTGTTGCGTGTATGTGCGTTGTCGCATGTCGTGTTTAGCCTGCCTTGCTCGTCGTGTCTCCCTGTTTATGGATTGTTTTCCCTTCTTGGATGTTTTCAGTTGGATCACCTGGTTTGTTTGAACTGTTGTTATTTTTGGATTACCTGGACTGTAACTGTGCTCGCTTTTGTTTTGTTAATAAACCTTTTGAACTGTACCTGTCAGCCTACGTGTTTCAACCACACACATCCTGACACACGTGGGCTCTACTGGGAGCTATTTCCACCTGGTGATGGCTCTATACGTTACAGATCTGCATCCGTCCTGGCTTTTTGCATGGCTAGATAACCCTGTTCCTGACAACTGTGTTCACACTGTTGTTTCTCTGACTCTTCTTCATCAGCATACGCACAACGATGACAGCGACGCAGTCATGGGCAATGCAATCCCTCCGCCAATCACCATGTATAAATAGAAAATCACACAAGTTAAAATCCACATGAAATATAGGAATATAATATAGTACAATAATGTATAATACTGTGATTGGCAGGTGTCCAGTAACGATGGAATGGATAACTGTAATGTAGACAGGTTGAGGACAGAAAAGAAGTGCACTTAGAAATATATAGACTGGGACTGGTAAACTGCTGATCTTCTGGGATTTTCACACACAGCCATCTCTAGGGTTTACAGAGAACGGTCCGAAAAAGAGAAAATGTCCAGTGAGCGGCAGCGGTGTGGATGGAAATACCTTGTTGTTGTCAGAGGAGAATGTGCAGACTGGGTCGAGATGACAGCAGAAAGGCAACAGTAACTCAGAGAACCCCTCGTTCCAACCAAGGTATGAAGAGCACCATCTCTGAATGCACAACAGGTCCAACCTTGAAGCAGATGGGCCACAGCAGCAGGAGACCACACCAGGGGCCACTCCTGTCAGCTCAGAATAGACAATAGAAGAAGGAAAAACGCTGCCTGGTCTGATGAGTCTCGATTTCAGCTGCGACATATAGATGGTCGGGTCAGAATTTGGTGTGAACAACATGAAAGCATGGATCCATCCTGCCTCGTATCGACGGTTCAGGTGGTGGTGGTGGTGTAATGGTGTGGGGGACCAGCTGAGCCTCCCTGAGTATTGTTGCTGAGCAGGTCCATCCCTTTATGACCACAGTGTACCATCTTCTGATGGCTGCTTCCAGCAGAATAATGCTCCATGTCACAAAGCTCAAATCATCTCAAACTGGTTTCCTGAACATGATGAGGAGTTCACTGGACTCCAGAGGCCTCCACAGGCACCAGATCTCAGTCCAACAGAGCCCCTTTGGGATGTGGAGGAACAGGAGGGAATCTGCGGCTGCTGTGTGATGCTGTCATGTCAACATGGACCAAAGTCTCTGAGGAAGGTTTCCACCTGCTTGTTGAAAGTATGCCACGAAGAATTAAGGCAGTTCTGAAGGCAAAAGGGGGTCCAGTCAGGGGCCAGTCAAGTTGTGTAACTGAAACATTCAGATCTGTGCATCCTGCTTCCTGTTTTAAAGGAGAACACCTGCCTGCAGAGACTGAGGCCGAGTCGGAGTCTGTGGATGAAGATGAAGATGAAGATGTAGCAGAGGTTGATGTTTGTGAGAAATACATTATAAGTTGCTGATTTTTAGGATTTCACTGTAACTAACTTGGTCACAGGGTTTTATTCCTAATCAAAGGGTTGTCTGTCTTACAATAAACATCTGCTGACATGTACAAATGAGAGTCACCTGGACACAACTCTGATGCCACGTTCTTTTGTCAGCCCAGGAAGAAGCTTTTGATATAATACTGTGATAATACTCTGCCATTTGTTTTCCCTTGTCTTGGCAGTTTACTATTGGCTGTTGTGTTCTGTACCTGGTTTTGTATTTAAGAAGAGGAAATGCTGAGTTCTGGAGAGTAACCGTGCGTTCTCTCCGTGGCACGTTACATAAAGAATGATTCATCACATCTATTTGACTCCGTATTCTTTGGGAAGGAATTATTTTCCCTGACATGTTCCACGGTGGAGAACAGCCCACCGTGCTTACTTCAGTGCTGACCCAGAATGGCAGTTTAATATCTGATATCATGCCCCCCTCCAGTACTTCAAGCTGTTGTTTTCTAAAGAAATTCTGGAAGTTATTGTAGGGCAGTCAAATCTATGTGATACAGTTTCACACAAACACATCCCTCGACCTCACTACTAAAGCACAAAAGTCCCTGCACTTCAGAACAAAGAGAGACAGGAGAGAAATGATGATCCAGCTCATAACTGGGTGAGAAGTTGGCTGTTGATGAGCAGATGGTCCTATTAAATGGGAGAAACAGACTGAAGAATACCTGCCCTCAAAACCTAAGAAACAGGTCTACAAGATACTCGACTTGGCTGACTCTGATGGTGACAGTTGTACAACCGCCTGAGCTAGCAGATGTCCTCCGCCTGGCCCAGCCAATACCCAAGCAAGAACAACTGGTTTACGAGGGTCCCTCTCAGACTGGCTCAGCAGGGACTGCACAGCACTGCTACTGTTGGTGACAGTCCACCAGGCATCACCTTGATGTGCGATGCTGAGCTGAAGAGGGCAGGACGTGGATCTTTTGAACTAAAGGTGGCCATGGTTGGAGGAACCACCTTGCAGGTTCTAAAGTGGTACAAGCGGAGGTGGTACCACTTTCTGGACTTGATCGTGACCATCTGGCTGCCAGTACGTACTGTGAAGGCAATGGCATGAGAAAGAAAGAACGAGTGGAGCTGTATACCTTCAAGTCATACACTGCTGAAGACCAAAAGTGGAAAGAGTCTGGAGCGCATGAAACTTCGTCCCAGTTCCACAAATGTGTGAGAATGAGGAGTTCCAGTTCCAGTCACTGATGTGCGCCCAGATGACGCAAGGTACCTGGGTGCACAGGTATACCAAAGGCCAACTGCCAGAAATGTGAGGTCAACCTCTGTTTCACATCCACCAGCATCTGGATCCTGAGGTTCCACACGGATTAAGAAGTAAGAGTTTGCTTATTCAGAGAGAGAAACTCTGATTCAAGCAATAACCCACACAAACACGCATTGAAACACACTTACCTGTCTTTGGCTCCACAGAGAAGTATGGCTGACCCTGCAAGATGCTGTAAACCAGTCTGGCAGAGTTTCCATAAGTCGGATCATCAGCATCTGTCGCCACCACCGTCACCACCGACGTACCTGTAGAGAAATAACACCTTAATGATTTGAAATATGACATCCTTTAACAAACCAAGGAGAGAAAAACCTGAAAATGTTTATCTAAAAAGGGTTAAAAATGTAACACTGAAAAAACATTTTACTGCATGAGAAATAAATTTCACAATAAAAGTATGTTTCTGTTCAGTCAGAACTGTGATTATCACATTAAGAGTAGCACCTTCTCCGACATAGTAACTGCAGCTGTTTTTAAATGTTTTAAGTTTATCCAACTTGAGAGACAGGAAGTTGCTGCAGTCGGGATGAAGGCTGGTAGCTAGCAGGTCGGGATGAAGGCTGGTTGCTAACAGGTCGGGATGAAGGCTGGTAGCTAACAGGTCGGGATGAAGGCTGGTTGCTAGCAGGTCGGGATGAAGGCTGGTTGCTAGCAGGTCGGGATGAAGGCTGGTAGCTAACAGGTCGGGATGAAGGCTGGTAGCTAGCAGGTCGGGATGAAGGCTGGTTGCTAGCAGGTCGGGATGAAGGCTGGTTGCTAGCAGGTCGGGATGAAGGCTGGTTGCTAACAGGTCGGGATGAAGGCTGGTAGCTAACAGGTCGGGATGAAGGCTGGTTGCTAGCAGGTCGGGATGAAGGCTGGTTGCTAGCAGGTCGGGATGAAGGCTGGTTGCTAACAGGTCGGGATGAAGGCTGGTAGCTAACAGGTCGGGATGAAGGCTGGTTGCTAGCAGGTCGGGATGAAGGCTGGTTGCTAGCAGGTCGGGATGAAGGCTGGTTGCTAACAGGTCGGGATGAAGGCTGGTAGCTAACAGGTCGGGATGAAGGCTGGTTGCTAGCAGGTCGGGATGAAGGCTGGTAGCTAGCAGGTCGGGATGAAGGCTGGTAGCTAGCAGGTCGGGATGAAGGCTGGTAGCTAGCAGGTCGGGATGAAGGCTGGTAGCTAGCAGGTCGGGATGAAGGCTGGTTGCTAGCAGGTCGGGATGAAGGCTGGTTGCTAACAGGTCGGGATGAAGGCTGGTAGCTAACAGGTCGGGATGAAGGCTGGTTGCTAGCAGGTCGGGATG
>NC_060155.1:29920537-29925580 GCF_021292245.1 Micropterus dolomieu | reverse complement strand
TAGCAGGTCGGGATGAAGGCTGGTAGCTAGCAGGTCGGGATGAAGGCTGGTAGCTAACAGGTCGGGATGAAGGCTGGTAGCTAGCAGGTCGGGATGAAGGCTGGTAGCTAGCAGGTCGGGATGAAGGCTGGTAGCTAACAGGTCGGGATGAAGGCTGGTAGCTAGCAGGTCGGGATGAAGGCTGGTAGCTAGCAGGTCAGGATGAAGGCTGGTAACTAGACATGTAGGCTGAAGGGCAGTCAGAGGTGCAGACTGAAAGCTAGCAGTCCAGATGCTATCACGTTGTTTACTTTGAATAGTGATCATTTAGTTTCTAAGTTTCTACACCAGCAGCTGTAAGGGCTTTTATTTTATAACTCGTATTCGGCTTTATGCTTTATCTTTATTTATTTCATTTGTTTATGTGTGACCTGAAATTCTGAAACCTGTAATTTAACTGCGCCTGTGCAGCATCTTTTAACTTTAGTTTTGAAAGGATGAATAAAGATTCTTTACTTGCTAAAAGATGTCTAAGGTATGTGTTTATAACCTTTCACATACTATAGACATCAGTTAATAAAGACCTGGACCATTGTCATGGAGTAGACTTTGTCCCTTGGTTAGTCAGGTGTTCAGACTCACCTACAGGAGACCCCTCGGCCACCCTAGCAGTGTACGGTCCGTCCAGGAACTTGGGCTCATTGTCATTGATGTCCTGGACTTTGATGATGAACTGGGACTCTGGTTCCACTGGCATGTTGGTTTTTCGGTCTCGAGCCTGAGCTCTCAAGGAGTAGTATGCCTGCTGCTCCCGGTCCAGCCTCTTGGTGGCGTGAATGTCTCCTGTATTCTCATCGATGGTGAAGATGGACATTGCTCCTTCACCGTTCAAGACATACCTTACCTGACCGTCACCCTTATCCATGTCAGAGTGGAGCTGCAGGGACCAGAGACAACAAGACAACCCATAAAAAACAACAGGTAGACCAGCAGAGACAACAAGAACACACTTGTTGTGCGATCACCTGTTTTGTGATCAACTATTCTGTGATCACCTGTTCTGTGATCAACTGGTGAACCCAGAGCTTCACCTCCAGGATCAGGTCCCTCTAAACCACCACAGTCCACATTCCTGCTGATGACCTCACCTCCATCTGACCCTCAAAGGTAAACAAGACCCTGAATCGTGAGATACCAAAAGATTCACACCCTTACTACAAAGAAAACCAATAAGGACGCCATCCCCACCATGAAACATGGCTCCCCTTCAGCCATATTAGCTCACCACCACCAAACTCCCAGCATGCAGCGGGAGAGAGACAGTAATAGTAAAGTCACATGAGCTAACCCTAATCTGGGAAAGCTACACTGACTGGGCCTGTGATGTTTGATGTAAGTGAAGGAAACGTAATGATGCAACGTGTCCAGCAGGTGGAGCTGTTTTACTCATTATTGATGATTGATTAGTGATTTTTATTGTAACAAACAGAAATCAGTGGAAGCATCGATGTCCCTGATCGTACCTTCCCCACATACAGCGGCTCGTCTTCGCCGTACTCCTCCAGGACAAAGAACTGGTTCCACACCCAGCTCCTCTTCCTCCTCTGGTGACCTCCTCCTCCTCCTCCTCCTCCTCCCTCTGACACCTGATGAAGGAGGACAGAGTTCAAGGTCATTGCCTCACAGTTTGGCTCCTCCCACAGTGACAGGACGAACACACTGAGCATGCTCAGACCACAGAGACAGTTCATCTCTGCGGAGACAGACACCAACAAGTAGATGTGATAACTGATAAATGAGATAACTGTTGTTGTGATTTGGCACTATATAAATAAAATTTAATTTAATTTAGTAGAATGTGTCAAGTGACATGGAGACATCCAAACTGTCCAACAAGGAGACGTCAAACTGTCCAATAAGGACACGTCAAAGTGTCCAACAAGGAGACGTTGAAACTGTCCAACAAGGAGACGCCCAAACTGTCCACAAAAGAGATGTCAAACTGTCCAACAAGGAGACATCCAAACTGTCCAACAAGTAGAGTTCAAATTTTCCAACAAGGAGACAGCCAAACTGTCCAACAAGAAGATGTCAAATTTTCCAACAAGATGTCAAACTGTCCAAAGAAGAGACATTCAATCTGTCCAACAAAATAGACATCAAAGTGTCCAACAAGGAGACATCCAAACTGTCCAACAAGGAGACATCCAAACTGTCAGACTTCAAACTGTCCAAAAAAACAGACGTCAAACTGTCCAACAAGGAGACGTCAAACTTTCCAAAAAAACAGACGTCGAACTGTCCAAAAAAACAGATGTCAAACTGTCCAATAAGGAGACATCAAACTGTCCAACAAGTAGATGTCAAATTGTCCAAAAAACAGATGTCAAACTGTCCAACAAGGAGACATCAAACTGTCCAACAAGTAGATGTCAAATTGTCCAAAAAAACAGATGTCAAACTGTCCAACAAGGAGACATCAAACTGTCCAACAAGTAGATGTCAGAGGTCCAAACTGTCCAAGGAGATGTCCAAAAAAACAGACGTCAAACTGTCCAAAAAAACAGACGTCAAACTGTTCAAAAAAACAGATTTCAAACTGTCCAACAAGGAGAGGTCCAAATGGTCCAAGGAGATGCCCAAAAACAGATGTCAAACTGTCCAAAAAACAGATGTCAAACTGTCCAAAATGGAGAGGTCCAAACTGTCCAAGGAGATGCCCAAAAACAGATGTCAAACTGTCCAAAAAACAGATTTCAAACTGTCCAACAAGGAGAGGTCCAAATGGTCCAAGGAGATGCCCAAAAACAGATGTCAAACTGTCCAAAAAACAGATTTCAAACTGTCCAACAAGGAGAGGTCCAAATGGTCCAAGGAGATGCCCAAAAACAGATGTCAAACTGTCCAAAAAACAGATGTCAAACTGTCCAAAATGGAGAGGTCCAAACTGTCCAAGGAGATGTCCAAAAAAACAGACGTCAAACAGTCCACAAAACAGATGTCAAACAGTCCACAAAACAGATTTCAAACTGTCCAAAAAACAGAAGTCAAACTGTCCAAAAAAACAGACATCAAACTATCCAAAAAAACAGACGTCAAATTGTCCAACAAGGAGAGGTCAAACCTTCCAACCAGAGGGAGGAAAAATACTTCCACCAAACAACCAGAGGCTGTCTAGCTCCAGGAAGAGCAGGAGTAGGTGATCCTGAAGGAGCTGGTATTGAAGGAGGTGATGATGAAGGAGGGGGAGACTGGATCCTTTGAGAGAAACAGGGGGAGAAAAAGAATTTTATATTTGAATGATTTTCCTTTTAAATGTGCTTTCAGTCCATAGTTCGGTCAGCCAGGCTGACCTTCCTCTCAGGCTGCGTTTGAATAATATAAAATAATTATTTATCATAACAACAACAACACAGATCTGGTGTTCCACAGGAACCTTAACAACAACACAGGTCTGGTGTTCCACAGGAACTTCAACAACAACACAGATCTGGTGTTCCACAAGGAACCTTAACAACAACACAGATCTGGTGTTCCACAGGAACCTTAACAACAATACAGATCTGGTGTTCCACAGGAACCTTAACAACAACACAGGTCTGGTGTTCCACAGGAACCTTAACAACAACACAGGTCTGGTGTTCCACAGGAACTTGAACAACAACACAGATCTGGTGTTCCACAGGAACTTGAACAACAACACAGATCTGGTGTTCCACAGGAACTTCAACAACAAGACAGATCTGGTGTTCCACAAGGAACCTTAACAACAACACAGATCTGGTATTCCACAGGAACCTTAACAACAACACAGATCTGGTGTTCCACAGGAACTTGAACAAGAACACAGATCTGGTGTTCCACAGGAACTTGAACAACAACACAGATCTGGTGTTCCACAAGGAACCTTAACAACAACAACACAGATCTGGTGTTCCACAGGAACTTGAACAAGAACACAGATCTGGTGTTCCACAAGGAACTTCAACAACAACACAGATCTGGAGTTCCACAGGAACCTTAACAACAACACAGGTCTGGTGTTCCACAGGAACTTCAACAACAACACAGATCTGGTGTTCCACAGGAACCTGAAGAAGAACACAGATCTGGTGTTCCACGGGAACTTCAACTGTCTCAATGTTGAGTATCAGCCTTGAACAGGTGACTGAAGTACTATGTTGTGTTCTCTAGTGGTCAAATTGATGCTATGAAGTGTTCCACGTTCTTTAATAGAACACAATAAAACACAGAAGAAAGCAGCTGATGGAACCCGTCCACTAATGTACAGTGGAAAACTGCAGCTACGCTTTAATATTAAACTGTCAGCAATCATTTTCCTTCAGTGTCGTGCATCAGTATTTAAACAGAATTCAAACACAGTATATAAACTCAGTATTTAAACACAGTATTTAAACACAGTATTTTAAACTCAGTATTCTAAACACAGTATTTAAACACAGTATTTTAAACTCAGTATTTAAAAACACAGTATTTTAAACACAGTATTTAAACACTAAGTATTTAAACACTCAGTATTTTAAACACAGTATTTAAACACTCAGTATTTTAAACTCAGTATTTTAAACACAGTATTTAAACACAGTATTTTAAACACAGTATTTAAACACAGTAATTTAAACACAGTATTTAAACACACAGTATTTTAAACACAGTAATTTAAACACAGTATTTAAACACAGTAATTTAAACACAGTATTTAAACACACAGTATTTTAAACTCAGTATTTTAAACACAGTATTTTAAGGGTAACAGGTCATGTGTATTTAATCTGTTAAAGCTCCTCCAGCTGCACTGAAACATATCTGCTCTCTGCGTGGAGAGTCTCAGAGATTTAAATATTGATAGCTCTTACCGTCCTCTGTTGGTCGGCCCTGATTATTGATCAGTGAACAGCTCAGACTGAGCCTGAAGTCCAGCAGCAGCTCCGACAGAGACACGGCCAGTCAGACTCTCTCTCTGTTAGTATCCTGCTGTCGCTCGCCCATCTCTTACTCTTACAAAGACTCCATTCACACCGGTGGGGGGGGGGGGGGGGGGGC
>NC_060155.1:29919560-29920517 GCF_021292245.1 Micropterus dolomieu | reverse complement strand
CCGCAGCTCCTCCTCCAGCAGGGGAGGGCGGGGTCACATGAAACCACATCAGTATTACTAACGCTGCTACAGTCTCTGCATCTCTTCTACATCACTGGTTCTGTGTCCATCTGACGTCTGTACCCGAGCACATTTATTCACTTTTCACTACCAGGTTTTATAATTAAAACCAGGTTTTTACAATTTAAATCAGATTTTACAATTTAAACCAGGTTTTACAATTAAAACCAGGTTTTACAATTTAAACCAGGTTTTACAATTAAAACCAGGTTTTACAATTTAAACCAGGTTTTACAATTTAAACCAGGTTTTACAATTTAAACCACGTTTTACAATTTAATAATAATAATAATAATAATAATAATCCTTATTTGTAGAGCACTTTTCAAAAACAAGTTACAAAGTGCTTTAACAAGTGTAAAGAATAATACAAAAAAAAGATAAGAGCATGAAAATTTTATATAAAATTAGTAAAATACAATAAAAGGGATAAAATAAAGTCAAATAAGATCGGGAAAGGCTCTCCTATAAAAGTATGTTTTAAGAAGGGACTTAAAAGAGTTCACTGACTCAGCCGACCTGATTTCCTCGGGCAGGCTGTTCCAGAGCCTCGGGGCCCTGACAGCAAACGCTCTGTCCCCTTTAGTTTTCAGTCGAGACTCTGGAACAGACAACAGACCTCTGCCCGAGGATCTCAAGGTACGTGCTGGTGCGTATGGGACTAAAAGGTCAGAAATATAACGAGGCGAGAGGCCATGAAGAGCTTTAAAAGTGATCAATAGAATTTTAAAGTCAATTCTAAAACATACTGGGAGCCAGTGTAATGAAGCTAAAATAGGAGTAATGTGGTCATATTTCTTTGTTCTGGTTAAAAGCCTGGCAGCTGAGTTCTGGACAGTCTGGAGTCGATCAATAGATTTTTGGGTTAAACAGGTGAAAAGGCTGTTGCAATAATCC
>NC_060155.1:29918125-29919460 GCF_021292245.1 Micropterus dolomieu | reverse complement strand
ACGGGGGTAATAGAGGCTCTGATTGACACCACCTTATTGGTAAAATAAGATAAAAACAATTCACAGTCATCATTACTTCCAGCTGAGGCACAAGGAGGGGTTGGGTTTACCAGCTGATCCACAGTCTTAAACAGAAACCTGGGATTGTGTTTATGTGTAGTAATGAGTTCAGAAAAATAGTGTGTTCTCGCATCCTTAACCATTTTATTGTAGTTAATTAATAAATCCTTCAGACTGAGGTAATGGACTTGGAGATTGGATTTTTTCCATCTGCGCTCTGCTTTCCTGCATTCCCTTTTGAGGCTGCGAATGCTGTCATTTATCCAGGGTTGTTTACTAGCTTTAGACGTAAGCCTAACCTTTAGAGGAGCAGTAATATTTAGTGACGACAAGCAGATATGATTGAAGTGATCAACCAGATTGTTGGTGTTGGAATCAGACAGGTGTTGGCTTTGGCTCAGAAAGAATGTGCAAAACTTTGAAACACTTTGTTCATTAAAGAAGCGACAACACACGGAGCTTGGTGAGGCGGCATGAGTAACAGGCGAATCGCAGCTAAAAACAATACATCTGTGGTCAGATATGGTCATGTCCACTAATTCCACAGAGGAAATGCTGACACCCAGGGTAAAAACCAAGTCCAGTGTATGACCACGGTTATGTGTTTGCCCTTTGACATGTTGTTTGAAGTTAAAAGAAGTGGCCATATTTAAAAAGTCAGTTGCAATTTAAATCAGATTTTACAATTTAAACCAGGTTTTACAGTTAAAACCAGGTTTTACAATTTAAATCAGGTTTTACAGTTAAAACCAGGTTTTACAATTTAAACCAGGTTTTACAATCAATGACCAGGTTTTACAATTAATGACCAGGTGTCTGTGAAGGTTCTCAGTCATACAGGTCATAGTTATGCAAGGAAGGTTAAAATCAAGCGCAACTGGACTTGGATGAAGATACTTGAAGACGTATCTTCACCTGAGGCCAATAGGTTACGTTTGTTGAGTTTCCTGGGAAGTGATGAAAGGACAGCATTGTAAGTGGGGGATAAGTGGTGGCGTAGACCCCCTCCCCTGTTCAATGACGGCTTCTCCACCCTGGTGTAGATGCTTCCTTGACACCTCTTTCAAACCGTCCATCTTCTCTGTCTAAAATGTGCACCTGGTGGTCCTCAAACGAGTGTCCTCTGTCCTTCAGATGTAAGTAGACTGCAGAGTCTTGACCTGAGGAGTTGGCCCTTCTGTGTTGAGCCATGCGTTTGTGTCGTGGTTGTTTAGTCTCCCCAATATACAGGTCTGTGCATTCCTCACTGCACTGGACCGCATACACTAGATTGCT
>NC_060155.1:29893697-29918105 GCF_021292245.1 Micropterus dolomieu | reverse complement strand
CTGAGGAGTTGGCCCTTCTGTGTTGAGCCATGCGTTTGTGTCGTGGTTGTTTAGTCTCCCCAATATACAGGTCTGTGCATTCCTCACTGCACTGGACCGCATACACTAGATTGCTTTTCTTGTGTTTGGGTGTGCGGCCTTTGGGGTGGACCAGCATCTGTCTTAGTGTGTTCTTGGGTTTAAAAAACACAGGGATGTTGTGTTTGTTGAAAATCCTCCTGAGTTTCTCTGATACTCCAGACACGTACGGAATCATGATGTTCTACGTGAAAGGTGACCTAACAGAGAAACCTACGGGCACTAGGGGGAAAACAGAAACATAAAAGGGACCAAAAGATGTTCTCCTTCAGATTTGGTGTTGGCATTGGACGTGTTCACATGTTGTTTGCTGGCACTATGTCTCCTTGGCCGGGCTCAATAAACCATGCTATGTTAAGTCTTCATCAGTCTCTGAAACTTCTTCACACCTGAACCTGGCTCACGATATTTCTTTAACAATGACCTCCTAGATCCACATCAGTCTGGTTTTAAGAGTTGACCCTCTACTGAAACGGCTCTTCTGTCTGTAACAGAAGCCCTAAGGTGAGCTAAAGCTGCAGCCCAGTCCTCGGTTCTTATCCTGCTTAACCTATCAGCTGCCTTTGACGCAGCCGTGGCAAGGACAACTGTCCTCCTCTCACTGCCTCTCCATAGGGGGGCCCCAAGGCTCGGTGCTAGGGACCCTTATCTTCTCTGTTTAGACCACCTCACTGGGGCCGATCATTCGCTCGCACGGCTTCTCTTACGCACTGCTACCTGTTCTTCCTGCCAGATGACCCCCCCTCTGCATTACTCAGTGACCTCCACTGGCTCCCCGTGGCCTCCAGAATCTAATCCAAGTCCCTGATGCTGCATCCAGAGCTCCTACTGGGTCTGCACCATCTACCTAACTCCATCATCCAAGCCTACGTTGCTTCTGGGCCACTGTGCTCCTCCAACGAACGCCGCCTGGCTCTGGCTCCCTTCACACAAAGCGACCTCAGTCCCTGTTCTCACCTGTGACGCCACGACGGTGGAACGAGATACCGCACGCCATCACAGCAGCGGCGTCCCTCTCTGACTTCAAGAAGCTCCTGAAAACTCTACAGAGGACACTTCCTCTGACATCACTTCCTGTGCTCCTCTTCTTCTGTCTCCTAACAGTTCCCTTGTGTTAACTCTTACTTCTTCCTCCAGGTATTTACCCACTGATGCTGTACACGCTAACAGCCATAACTAGTATGTATGGTCTCTGGTAGATCTCATGCTGTATTGATGCTTTGTTTATGCTCGCATGTTGTTCCTCAAATGTCAGTTGTTTTGGATAAAAGTTCCAGATGAGTAAATGTAAATGTAAATATACCGGACGTGACAAAGCGTAGCTATCTGATGCTCTGTGAATGAGACAGGCTCCCAGATCCATTACAATGAAAGTGTTTCCTGATAATGTTGCCTAAAGGAAGGTGAACCGGATCGGTCCGAGCACAGAACCTGGAGGCTTCATCATTACCATGACATCAGAAACACAGAGGTTAAAGGTCATCAGGAAATAAAATAAATGTTCTGTGAGCTGCAGTGATGATAAAAACATGGAGGATGGAGGTCTCTCAGTGTTGTACAGGTGGTGCAGAGTGTCTCACACGATGCCTTCAGGTACGGCACTGTGTGCGGGTCACCTGTGTTTCTGCAGCCCGACACACACTCACTGTAGCTGTTCATGTGAAAAGAAGAAAACAAGCTTCACTGGAGCGATTCAAACTGTTCCTGTGCAGACTCCCCATCAGGCCCTCCGGTCTTTGTTAGGGATCTCAATAGAGTTGTAGTCAAGACCGCCCAAACCGAGACCAAGTCAAGACCAAGACCAGTTCCCCACATTACATGACACACACTAAAATGTGGAATGAGATTGTAGGTACTTGTCAAACTAATCTGACAGATCCACATTCTCATAAAAACACCCACATACAAACACTAAGAGCTGAAATCAATGTCAGCATCTTTATTCAGCACTCCTTTTTTACTGTTAGCGAATTACTGTCGCTAACGGTAACAACACATTTTTAATTAGCGTTACTGGTTGCATTTAAAGCGATATGTTTCACATCCAATCAAAGTTCAGATGTTAACAAATGAATCAGACAAAAGCAATTTATTGATATTCCCAAAGTTATGGTCTCGACTGGTCTTGAAATAAAATCCTCAATATCCGAGACCAAGACAAGACGAAGTACAAATGACGAGACCGTGAAAAAGGGGTCTTAAGACCGGTCTTGAGTACTACAACACTAGATCTTAATAATGATACACGGTCTGATAGACAGATACTTATATTTACCTAAATGTTGATAATTATGGATCAGACACATTGAAGACCATTTAATGATATTTAGATCTTGTTTCTTGTGTTCAGCAGGCTTTTCAGATCAGTGTGTGTTAACATGTCTTTATAGATGGGCTGAAACTGAGAGCAAATACTGGAAGTTTATGCTGTCGTCATTTCATTTTACACTGTCGTTGTTACGATGGGTGTGGGTTGAGCAGGTTGGAGGACCCAAATGCAGGACGCAAGGCAGAGGAGGTACGGTTCAAAAAGGTGATTTATTTAACAAACAAAAAGCGAGCACACTTACATACTGAGTGGCTGAGTCCATAAAAAGCCAAATGAGAAACAAAACCAAAATCCAACACAAGTAATCCAAAACACCAAGAGCAGAAAATAGAAAGACGAAACACTAGACAAGACTGAAGCCACGACTGACAGGGAGTAACACCAACAATGACCGGACACAGACTGAGGGAACAAACAAGTATATACGCACGCATGGGTTAACGAGCTGGGAGGGAGCAACACAGGTGACTGGGATCAGGTTAACGAAGCAGACATGGTGCAGAGTGAATAACCAAGAATGCACAAGTACGACACAGTGCTGAGATGCAGAGCTAAACAGAACCAGTAAATGAACAAGGGAATACACAAGACTAAACAGAGAAGACCATGAGTAAACACAACAGATATTAACTAATGTACAGGACTAGGAACTGACTAAACAAGACTACACAGAGAAACACAGAACCAAAAACAGACTTAAACAGGAAAGACATGAACACAAAAACCACATTCCTAACAGTCGTCATTTCATTTTACACTTTGGTCATATCATTTCAACACTGTTGTCATTTCATTTTACACTGTCGTCATTTCATTTGACACTTTGGTCATATCATTTAAACACTGTCGTCATTTTATTTTACACTTTGGTCATATCATTTAAACACTGTCGTCATTTTATTTTACACTTTGGTCATATCATTTAAACACTGTCGTCATTTTATTTTACACTTTGGTCATATCATTTAAACACTGTCGTCATTTTATTTTACACTTTGGTCATTTCATTTTACACTTTGGTCATATCATTTCAACACTTTCGTCATTTCATTTTACACTGTCGTCATTTCATTTTACACTTTGGTCATTTCATTTTACACTTTGGTCATATCATTTCAACACTTTCGTCATTTCATTTTACACTTTCGTCATATCATTTCAACACTGTCGTCATTTTATTTTACACTTTCGTCATTTCATTTCAACACTTTCGTCATTTCATTTTACACTGTCGTCATTTCATTTTACACTTTGGTCATTTCATTTTACACTTTGGTCATATCATTTCAACACTTTCGTCATTTCATTTTACACTTTCGTCATATCATTTCAACACTGTCGTCATTTTATTTTACACTTTCGTCATTTCATTTCAACACTTTCGTCATTTCATTTTACACTGTCGTCATTTCATTTTACACTTTGGTCATTTCATTTTACACTTTGGTCATATCATTTCAACACTTTCGTCATTTCATTTTACACTTTCGTCATATCATTTCAACACTGTCGTCATTTTATTTTACACTTTCGTCATTTCATTTCAACACTTTCGTCATTTCATTTTACACTGTCGTCATTTCATTTTACACTTTGGTCATTTCATTTTACACTTTGGTCATATCATTTCAACACTTTCGTCATTTCATTTTACACTTTCGTCATATCATTTCAACACTGTCGTCATTTTATTTTACACTTTCGTCATTTCATTTCAACACTTTCGTCATTTCATTTTACACTGTCGTCATTTCATTTTACACTTTGGTCATTTCATTTTACACTTTGGTCATATCATTTCAACACTTTCGTCATTTCATTTTACACTTTCCGTCATTTCATTTCAACACTGTCGTCATTTTATTTTACAATGTTGTCATTTCATTTTACAATGTCGTCATTTCATTTCAACACTGTCGTCATTTTATTTTACACTTTCGTCATTTCATTTTACACTTTCGTCATTTCATTTCAACACTGTCGTCATTTTATTTTACACTTTTGTCATATCATTTCAACACTGTCGTCATTTTATTTTACACTTTCATCATTTCATTTTACACTGTCATCATTTCATTTTACACTTTGGTCACATCATTTCAACACTGTCGTCATTTTATTTTACACTTTCGTCATTTCATTTTACACTTTCGTCATATCATTTCAACATTGTCGTCATTTTACTTTACAATGTCGTCATTTCATTTCAACACTGTCGTCATTTCATTTTACACTTTCGTCATTTCATTTCACACTGTCGTCATTTTATTTTACACTTTCGTCATTTCATTTCAACACTGTCGTCATTTTATTTTACACTTTCGTCATTTCATTTCAACACTGTCGTCATTTTATTTTACACTTTCGTCATTTCATTTTACACTTTCGTCATTTCATTTCAACACTGTCGTCATTTTATTTTACACTTTTGTCATTTTATTTTACACTTTCGTCATCATTTCAACACTGTCGTCATTTTATTTTACAATGTCATCATTTCATTTTACACTTTCCGTCATTTCATTTCAACACTGTCGTCATTTTATTTTACAATGTTGTCATTTCATTTTACAATGTCGTCATTTCATTTTACACTTTCGTCATTTCATTTTACACTTTCGTCATATCATTTTACACTTTCGTCATATCATTTCAACACTGTCGTCATTTTATTTTACAATGTCGTCATTTCATTTTACAATGTCGTCATTTCATTTTACACTTTCGTCATTTCATTTTACACTTTCCGTCATTTCATTTCAACACTGTCGTCATTTTATTTTACAATGTCGTTATTTCATTTTACAATGTCGTCATTTCAATTTAGACTTTCGTCATTTCATTTTACACTTTCGTCATATCATTTTACACTTTCGTCATATCATTTTACAATGTCGTCATTTCATTTTACAATGTCGTCATTTCATTTTACACTTTCGTCATTTCATTTTACATTTTCGTCATATCATTTCAACACTGTCGTCATTTTATTTTACAATGTCGTCATTTCATTTTACAATGTCGTCATTTCATTTTACACTTTCGTCATTTCATTTTACACTTTCCGTCATTTCATTTCAACACTGTCGTCATTTTATTTTACAATGTCGTTATTTCATTTTACAATGTCGTCATTTCAATTTAGACTTTCGTCATTTCATTTTACACTTTCGTCATATCATTTTACACTTTCGTCATATCATTTTACAATGTCGTCATTTCATTTTACAATGTCGTCATTTCATTTTACACTTTCGTCATTTCATTTTACATTTTCGTCATATCATTTCAACACTGTCGTCATTTTATTTTACAATGTCGTCATTTCATTTTACAATGTCGTCATTTCATTTTACACTTTCGTCATTTCATTTTACACTTTCCGTCATTTCATTTCAACACTGTCGTCATTTTATTTTACAATGTCGTTATTTCATTTTACAATGTCGTCATTTCAATTTAGACTTTCGTCATTTCATTTTACACTTTCGTCATATCATTTTACACTTTCGTCATATCATTTTACAATGTCGTCATTTCATTTTACAATGTCGTCATTTCATTTTACACTTTCGTCATTTCATTTTACATTTTCGTCATATCATTTCAACACTGTCGTCATTTTATTTTACAATGTCGTCATTTCATTTTACAATGTCGTCATTTCATTTTACACTTTCGTCATTTCATTTTACACTTTCGTCATTTCATTTTACACTTTCGTCATATCATTTCAACACTGTCGTCATTTTATTTTACAATGTCGTTATTTCATTTTACAATGTCGTCATTTCATTTAACACTTTTGTCATATCATTTCAACACTGTCGTCATATCATTTTACACTTTAGTCATTTCATTTTACAATGTCGTCATTTCATTTAACACTTTCGTCATATCATTTCAACACTGTCGTCATATCATTTTACACTTTAGTCATTTTCTTTTACAATGTCATATCATTTCAACACTGTCGTCATATCATTTTACACTTTAGTCATTTCATTTTACAATGTCGTCATTTCATTTAACACTTTCGTCATATCATTTCAACACTGTCGTCATATCATTTTACACTTTAGTCATTTTCTTTTACAATGTCATATCATTTCAACACTGTCGTCATATCATTTTACACTTTAGTCATTTCATTTTACAATGTCGTCATTTCATTTAACACTTTCGTCATATCATTTCAACACTGTCGTCATATCATTTTACACTTTAGTCATTTTCTTTTACAATGTCATATCATTTCAACACTGTCGTCATATCATTTTACACTTTAGTCATTTCATTTTACAATGTCGTCATTTCATTTAACACTTTCGTCATATCATTTCAACACTGTCGTCATATCATTTTACACTTTAGTCATTTTCTTTTACAATGTCATATCATTTCAACACTGTCGTCATATCATTTTACACTTTAGTCATTTCATTTTACAATGTCGTCATTTCATTTAACACTTTCGTCATATCATTTCAACACTGTCGTCATATCATTTTACACTTTAGTCATTTTCTTTTACAATGTCATATCATTTCAACACTGTCGTCATATCATTTTACACTTTAGTCATTTCATTTTACAATGTCGTCATTTCATTTAACACTTTCGTCATATCATTTCAACACTGTCGTCATATCATTTTACACTTTAGTCATTTTCTTTTACAATGTCGTCATTTCATTTTACACTTTAGTCATTTCATTTCAACACTGTCGTCATTTTCTTTTACAATGTCGTCATTTCATTTAACACTTTCGTGATATCATTTCAACACTGTCGTCATTTCATTTTACACTGTCGTGATATCATTTCAACACTGTCGTCATTTCATTTTACAATGTCGTCATTTCATTTTACAATGTCGTCATTTCATTTTACAATGTCGTGATCTCATTCCAACACTGTCGTCATTTCATTTTACACTGTCGTGATATCATTTCAACACTGTCGTCATTTCATTTAACACTTTAGTCATTTCATTTCAACACTGTCGTCATTTCATTTAACACTTTAGTCATTTCATTTCAACACTGTCGTCATTTCATTTTACAATGTCGTCATTTCATTTAACACTTTCGTCATTTCATTTTACACTGTCATTTTATTTTACAATGTCGTGATCTCATTCCGACACTGTCGTCATTTTATTTTACAATGTCGTCATTTCATTTTACACTGTCGTTATTTTACACTGTCGTCATATCACTGAAGATCATTGAAGATGTTTTCGACTTCTTCTGGAAACAATGGAATTCCAGAAAATCATTTACATCTCTGAGGTAATGATGGGATGTTGAAAAAATACAACTTCAACCGTTCTGTAATTAATATAATTTCAGTGTCACTAGAGAGAGATTTTAGAATCAATCAAAGATCTAGAGACCAACATAGAGGGACTCCAGAACTGAAGTGGGTCCACAGGAGATCAGGTCATATTCAGGAAAACAAGCTGCTTTGGATGATCTGCTGGGATTAAAGCGCTGGGAGCATTAGTCCCATCACGCTTTAGGGTTAGGTCTACATATATCTATAATCTGATGATGAATGCTCAGAATGGACTTTTCATTGTATTCGGTTGATGGAAGCAATCTCACAGCAAACCGACACAGACACCTTACTTAGCACAGGAAAAGGCAGACCTGATCACCTCTGAACTGCAGGGGGCGCTATGAGCATGTAAAATGGCAATCTGAATATTTTGCCACCATTTTATGTCGGTGGGTAAAAATATGGCGACTGATGACTGACTGGGTCCTGATACGTCCTTCTACTGGCTGCTAATGGAGCTTGTTCTCATGGGTGCCTGTTCAGGCGCATCCTGTGAAGAGGTCGTGAAGAGGTCTGGCACTTTCAGAACTACAGGCCAACATCTGCTACAGCTGGCTGGAGCTCACTTAGATAACATTGTTACCCAGGCAGGGGGACTGGAGGGCTGATCAGTTCCAGAAACTGGGCTGGTGTTTAGGAAGGCCTTTTCAGATGAGGACAGGGTAAAACGTTTTCACTCCCAACTTGTCACATATGGACGCTTTGTCAGAACCCCCTGGCATCGGTTTTTAATGCCCTAGGTACCCATAGCGTTATTTCTGGATGTGCAGGGTTCCGCCCTCCAGTCAAGTTAGCTAGAATAAATATACAACATCCGGTTAGACTTAAATAAAACTAGTTGTTAAGGTTGTGAAATGTTGCAGTCCAAGTCCTAAACCACTTGGTCAGGTTTAGACACCAAAACCACTTGGTTAGATTTTGAAACCAAAACCACCACTTGGTCAGGTTTAGGCACCAAAACTACTTGGTGAGGTTTAGGAACCAAAACCACTTGGTTAGATTTAGAAACCAAAACCACCACTTGCTCAGGTTTAGGAACCAAAACCACTTGGTTAGATTTAGAAACCAAAACCACCACTTGCTCAGGTTTAGGCACCAAAACTACTTGGTGAGGTTTAGGAACCAAAACCACTTGGTTAGATTTTGAAACCAAAACCACCACTTGCTCAGGTTTAGGCACCAAAACTACTTGGTGAGGTTTAGGAACCAAAACCACTTGGTTAGATTTAGAAACCAAAACCACCACTTGCTCAGGTTTAGGCACCAAAACTACTTGGTCAGGTTTAGGAACCAAAACCACTTGGTTAGATTTAGGAACCAAAACCACCACTTGCTCAGGTTTAGACACCAAAACCACTTGATTAGGGTTAGACACCAAAACACACCATGGAGAGAGATCATATAAAATCCAGTCCAGGGTCAAATCTGAGTAGATCTTAGAAGTTGCTCAATCGCTCTTCCTGACATTTGTCCCTGTTAGAGGCTTTTTGGGGAGTTTGTCTTTGTCTAACCGAGGATCTGAGGACGGGGGGTCTCCTGGCCTGTAGAGCTACTTGGGATCTGTATAAACTCAACTGACTTGACTTGTGAGGTGAAAGAGGATCAGTGAGAAGCTTCGTCTGAAGGTGGTCTTCACACTAAAGGCCAAAGCTGACCCCCTGCAGGTGTGTTTCATGTGCAGGTGGGGCTCAGCATCATCAGAATCAGTTTGTTTTTATCCTTAAATGTTTCCACATGTGAAACTAATATTTTCAAGCAGGAGAGAAATTAACAAATACAAAAAACAAAACCACGTCACTTCCTGTCTGTTGCTGCTTTGCTGAAACCGACCGTGTGATGATTGGGTATGGAGGTGAAGGCGTGTGTTTAGCCTCGAAGGCGAAACCCAGGGTTTTTCAGGAGTCAGCCTCCACTGAGTTTATCTGTTATCATCTGAACATCAGACTCTAGTCAGAACATCAATATCTATCCATATTTAGACGATATCACAGAAACAGGAGTTTACCCCGGCCCCGAGAACCTGGAGGAGGACTGGACTCAGCGTGAGGTGAGACTTGACCTTTACATCAGACAGCAGGACAGACGGACAAATACCAGACAAGCTGCAGGAGGTTCAACAACAAGAGAAGAAGAAGAAAACCTTCAGACACTGCTGGGAGAGAGACAGACTGGAAGACAGGTGAGTCCACCAGGGATGCTGCAGATCGCCACACAGCTGCTTTGTGTTCAGAGAGATCAAATGTGATTGATCAGATTGATCAGATTGATCATTGAGTCTAAAGGCTCAGGTCTGTCGGTGGGCGGAGCCTCAGGGATCAGACCCCCCCCCTCCCCCCCACAGAGAGTTCAGACTGAGCTGTCTCAGGTTTTCTGAGCTCTGACGGCCTGCAGCTGATCTCAGGTGTTCACAGGAAGTGGATCATCTACAGCTGCAGGCAAACACACACACACACACCTCAATACACACACACACCTCAACACACACACACACACACACACACCTCAACACACACACACACACACCTCAACACACACACACACACCTCAACACACACACACACCTCAACACACACACACACACACACACACCTCAACACACACACACACACCTCAACACACACACACACACCTCAACACACACACACACACCTCAACACACACACACACACACACACACACACACACCTCAACACACACAGAGCAGGAAGTCCTTTATGTTTATTTATTGGTAATAATCGTTAACCACAATAAAATAAATCCACCTTAGTGACTTTAATCTGGATGATTCATCAGAAAATGATCCTCAGAATTATACATCTGGACTGGGACCCGGTTCTGGACTGGGACCCGGTTCAGCACTGGGACCCGGTTCAGCACTGGGACCAGGTTCTGCACTGGGACCAGGTTCAGCACTGGGACCAGGTTCTGCACTGGGACAAGTCTGAATTATTAACAGATTTCTTACCCTGTTTGAACAGCAACGCCTCTCTCTGGTTTGGGGTTGGGCAGAGAGCATGCTGGGAAATATCTGAGGATGTTTGTAATGTGTCGCCTCGGTGTGTCTGTGTGAAGTGGAGCAGAGGACGAGCTGATTGCTTCCTGCGTCGACCCGAAACACCACAACAGAGATGGATGAAGCCCTCCACACCAGAGTCCTGCAGGAAAGCACAGAGAATAAGAGTGAAAGTAAAAGAGCTGCAGAGGGAACATTACATCGTGTTCTCCAAACACGCTCCGAGAGAACAATGCGTCTGTGACCTGAGCTTCACTTCGCTAACATGAACCGCTGCTTTCTTACAAATGCTGTCTCGCTGCTTTCACTGCGTCTGCCTTCTTTCTGAGAAAGTAGGAACTAAGGCAAAAAAAAACAGAACCGAAGAGTACCGGAAAGAACGTCCCGGCAGCTGAGGGCCTGAGACAGAGAGCCTGCACTGACGGTGCGCAGACTCAGTGAGTTGATGCTTAGTGAACCCAGATGCATCAGTGATAGCCTGAGGCTTCCTGAGACTACCTGATGAAGCTAAATCTGCGTGAAACACACGTGTGTTTCATCACTGTCGGGGACATTACACTGACTCGCCTAAACCTCCCCACACTTTAATGATTCACCTTCTGACGACCTGCAGTCATGTCCCATAAGGACGGTGAGTCCCCACAGTGTGATATGTAAACAGAACCACAGTACCACCCGTTCACACCAACATAGGGTTCCGTTGTCCACTTAGCACCATTAAATATGAAGCATCTAGTTAGACTTTCAAAATAAAACGCTAACGTTGTAAAATGGAACGTTACGTTCTAAAAAGGTGAGAAACGTCACAGTTTGGTTAGTTTGAGGCACCAAAACCACTTGGTTAGGTTTAAAATAATGTTAACTATGTGATGAAACTTACGTAAGAAACAAGTAAAACACGAGGCCCCCCAGTGTGTTGCAAAGTGACGCCAACAGGTCATGATGGTGCGTCCATACGTGACAACTTGGTAGTGAGAGCGGGGTGCCACACACACCGATGCATGTAGCAAGCTGCTGGTCTGATCATCAACACCAGTTTCAGGATTCAGGAGGAGTCGCGGTTAGAACCACCGACCCTGTGATCTGCTGGGACATGGTGGGCTTCTCTTAGAGGAGACAGAAGACCAGAGGACCAAGAACAGAGCTCTGGGGAACTCCATATTTCACATCATCAAAGTCTGAAGGAGCATTATTATTGGAAACCAGTTCCAGAACAGAGACACTGCAGAGCATACTATGATCAGCGGTATCACTGAGATCCAGTAGAAGTATTGAGGTGGACCTGAAGACAGACCTGACCTGAAGACAGACCTGAAAACAGACCTGAGTCAGACCTGAGACAGACCTGAGACAGACCTGAAGACAGACCTGAGTCAGACCTGAAGGTAGACCTGATGCAGACCTGAAGGCAGACCTGAAGACAGACCTTAAGGCAGACCTGAGGCAGACCTGAAGGCAGACCTGAAGGGAAACCTGAAGACTAACCTGAAGGCAGTCTTGAAAGCAGACGTGAAAGCAGACCTGAGACAGACCTAAAGACAGATCTGAAGACAGACGTGAAAGCAGACCTGAGACAGACCTGAAGGCAGACCTGAAGACAGACCTGAAGGCAGACCTGAAGACAGACGTGAAAGCAGACCTGAAGACAGACGTGAAAGCAGACCTGAGACATACCTGAAGGAAGACCTGAAGACTGACCTGAAGGCAGACCTGAGACAGACCTGAAGGCAGACCTGAAGACAGACGTGAAAGCAGACCTGAGACAGACCTGCAGAAAGTCCTGAAGACAGACCTGAAGAAAGATCTGAAGGTAGACGTGAAAGCAGACCTGAGACAGACCTGAAGGCAGACCTGAAGACAGACATGAAAGCAGACCTGAAGACAGACCTGAAGGCAGACATGAAAGCAGACCTGAGACAGACCTGAAGGCAGACCTGAAGGCAGACCTGAGACAGACCTGAAGGCAGATCTGAAGACAGACCTGAAGGCAGACGTGAAAGAAGACCTGAGAAGGACCTGAAGGCTCCTGAAGATAGACATGAAAGCAGACCTGAGACAGACCTGAAGGCAGACCTGAAGACAGACGTGAAAGCAGACCTGAAGACAGATGTGAAAGTAGACGTGAAAGCATACCTGAGACAGACCCGAAGGCAGACCTGAAGACAGACCTGAGACAGACCTGAAGACAGACGTGAAAGCAGACCTGAAAGCAGACCTGAGACAGACCTAAAGGCAGACTTGAAGACAGACCTGAAGGCAGACCTGAAGACAGACGTGAAGACAGACATGAAAGCAGACCTGAGACAGACCTGAAGGGATCCTGAAGGCAGACCTGAAGGCAGACCTGAAGGCAGTACTGAAGGCAGACCAGAAGGCAGACCTGACACAGACCTGAGACAGACCTGAAGGCCTGAAGACAGACCTGAAGGCAGACGTGAAAGCAGACCTGAGACAGACCTGAAGGCAGACGTGAAAGAAGACCTAAGACAGACCTGAAGACTGACCTGAAGGCAGACCTGAAGACAGACGTGAAATTAGACCTGAGGCAGACCTGAAGACAGACGTGAAAGCAGACCTCAAGGCAGACGTGAAAGCAGACCTGAGACAGACCTGAAGGCAGACCTGAAGGAAGACACAAAGACAGACGTGAAAGCAGACCTGAAGGCAGACCTGAAGGAAGACATGAAGACAGACGTGAAAGCAGACCTGAGACAGACCTGAAGACAGACGTGAAAGCAGATGTGAAAGCAGACCTGAGACAGACCCGAAGGTAGACCTGAAGACAGACCTGAAGGCAGACCTGAAGACAGACGTGAAAGCAGACCTGAGACAAACCTGAAGGCAGACCCGAAAACAGACGTGAAAGCAGACCTGAGACAGACCTGAAGACAGACCTGAAGGCAGACCTGAAGGCAGACCAGAAGGAAGACCTGAAGACAGACCTGAGACAGACCTGAAGGCATCCTGAAGGCAGACGTGAAAGCAGACCTGAGAAAGACCTGAAGGCAGACGAGAAAGAAGACCTGAGACAGACCTGAAGACTGACCTGAAGGCAGACCTGAAGGCAGACCTGAAGGCAGACCTGTAGACAGACCTGAAGACAGACGTGAAAGCAGACCTGAGACAGACCTGAAGGCAGACCTGACGACAGACGTGAAAGCAGACCTGAGACAGACCTGAAGACAGACCTGAAGGCAGACCTGAAGGCAGACGTGAAAGCAGACCTGAGACAGACCTGAAGACAGACCTGAAGGCAGACCTGAGACAGACAAGAAGGCAGACCTGAAGACAGACCTGAGACAGACCTGAAGACAGACGTGAAAGCAGACCTGAGACAGACCTGAAGGCAGACGTGAAAGAAGACCTGAGACAGACCTGAAGACTGACCTGAAGGCAGACCTGAAGGCAGTCCTGAAGACAGACGTGAAATCAGACCTGAGGCAGACCTGAAGCCAGACGTGAAAGCAGACCTGAGAAAGACCTGAAGGCAGACCTGAAGACAGACCTGAAGGAAGACATGAAGACAGACGTGAAAGCAGACCTGATAGACCTGAAGACAGACGTGAAAGCAGATGTGAAAGCAGACCTGAGACAGACCCGAAGGTAGACCTGAAGACAGACCTGAAGGCAGACCTGAAGAAAGACGTGGAAGCAGACCTGAGACAAACCTGAAGGCAGACCTGAAGACAGAAATGAAAGCAGACCTGGGACAGACCTGAAGACAGACCTGAAGGCAGATCTGAGACAGACCAGAAGGCAGACCTGAGACAGACCAGAAGGCAGACCTGAAGGCAGACCTGAGACAGACCTGAAGGAAGACCTGAAGGCAGACCAGAAGGCAGACCTGAAGGCAGACCTGAGACAGACCTGAAGGCAGACGTGAAAGCAGACCTGAGACAGACCTGACGACAGACGTGAAAGAAGACCTGAGACAGACATGAAAACTGACCTGAAGGAAGACCTGAAGTCAGACCTGAAGACAGACCTGAAGACAGACGTGAAAGCAGACCTGAGACAGACCAGAAGGCAGACCTGAAGACAGACGTGAAAGCAGACCTGAGACAGACCTGAAGACAGACCTGAAGGCAGACCCGAAGGCAGACGTGACAGAAGACCTGAGACAGACCTGAAAACTGACCTGAAGGAAGACCTGAAGGCAGACCCGAAGGCAGACGTGAAAGCAGACCTGAGACAGACGTGAAGACAGACGTGAAAGCAGACCTGAGACAGACGTGAAGACAGACGTGAAAGCAGACCTGAGACAGACCTGAAGGCAGACCTGAAGACAGACGTGAAAGCAGACCTGAGACAGACCCGAAGGCAGACCTGAAGACAGACCCGAAGGCAGACCTGAAGACAGACGTGAAAGCAGACCTGAGACAAACCTGAAGGCAGACCTGAAGACAGACGTGAAAGCAGACCTGAGACAGACCTGAAGACAGACCTGAAGGCAGACCTGAGACAGACCAGAAGGCAGACCTGAAGACAGACCTGAGACAGACCTGAAGGCATCCTGAAGGCAGACGTGAAAGCAGACCTGAGACAGACCTGAAGGCAGACGAGAAAGAAGACCTGAGACAGACCTGAAGACTGACCTGAAGGCAGACCTGAAGGCAGACCTGTAGACAGACCTGAAGACAGACGTGAAAGCAGACCTGAGACAGACCTGAAGGCAGACCTGACGACAGACGTGAAAGCAGACCTGAGACAGACCTGAAGGCAGACCTGAAGGCAGACGTGAAAGCAGACCTGAGACAGACCTGAAGACAGACCTGAAGGCAGACCTGAGACAGACAAGAAGGCAGACCTGAAGACAGACCTGAGACAGACCTGAAAGCAGACCTGAGACAGACCTGAAGACTGACCTGAAGGCAGACCTGAGACAGACAAGAAGGCAGACCTGAAGACAGACCTGAGACAGACCTGAAGACTGACCTGAAGACAGACCTGAAGACAGACGTGAAAGCAGATGTGAAAGCAGACCTGAGACAGACCCGAAGACAGACCTGAAGGCAGACCTGAAGAAAGACGTGAAAGTAAATGTTCCGTACTTGTATAGCGCCTTTCTAGTCTTTTCGACCACTCAAAGCGCTTTTACACTACATCTGCATTCACCAGTCACACACATTCATACACTGAGCCTAAGTGCTCAAACAGAAACTAACATTCACACTCATTCATACACTGGCGGAATAGCCGCCAGGGGCAAATCGGGGTTCAGTATCTTGCCCAAGGACACTTTGACACGCAACCAGGGAGCCAGGGATCGAACCGCCGACCTTCCGATTAACAGCCAACCCGCTCTACCTCCTGAGCCACAGCCGCCTAAAAGCAGACCTGAGACAAACCTGAAGGCAGACCTGAAGACAGAAATGAAAGCAGACCTGAGACAGACCTGAAGACAGACCTGAAGGCAGATCTGAGACAGACCAGAAGGCAGACCTGAAGGCAGAACTGAGACAGACCTGAAGGAAGACCTGAAGGCAGACCAGAAGGCAGACCTGAAGGCAGACCTGAGACAGACCTGAAGGCAGACCTGAAGGCAGACGTGAAAGCAGACCTGAGACAGACCTGAAGGCAGACCTGAAGACAGACGTGAAAGCAGACCTGAGACAGACCTGAAGACAGACCTGAAGGCAGACCCGAAAGCAGACGTGACAGAAGACCTGAGACAGACCTGAAAACTGACCTGAAGGAAGACCTGAAGTCAGACCTGAAGGCAGACCTGAAGACAGACGTGAAAGCAGAACTGAGACAGACCTGAAGGCAGACCTGAAGACAGACGTGAAAGCAGACCTGAGACAGACGTGAAGACAGACGTGAAAGCAGACCTGAGACAGACCTGAAGGCAGACCTGAAGACAGACGTGAAAGCAGACCTGAGACAGACCCGAAGGCAGACCTGAAGACAGACGTGAAAGCAGACCTGAGACAGACCTGAAGACAGACCTAAAGGCAGACCTGAAGGCAGACGTGAAAGCAGACCTGAGACCGACCTAAAGGCAGACCTGAGACAGACCTGAAGGCAGACCTGAAGGCCTGAAGACAGACCTGAAGGCAGACGTGAAAGCAGACCTGAGACAGACCTGAAGGCAGACGTGAAAGAAGACCTAAGACAGACCTGAAGACTGACCTGAAGGCAGACCTGAAGACAGACCAGAAGGCAGACCTGAAGACAGACCTGAGACAGACCTGAAAGCATCCTGAAGGCAGACGTGAAAGCAGACCTGAGACAGAACTGAAGGCAGACGTGAAAGAAGACCTGGGACAGACCTGAAGACTGACCTGAAGGCAGACCTGACGACAGACGTGAAAGCAGACCTGAGACAGACCTGAAGACAGACCTGAAGACAGACCTGAAGGCAGACGTGAAAGCAGACCTGAGACAGACCTGAAGGCAGACGTGAAAGAAGACCTAAGACAGACCTGAAGACTGACCTGAAGGCAGACCTGAAGACAGACCAGAAGGCAGACCTGAAGACAGACCTGAGACAGACCTGAAAGCATCCTGAAGGCAGACGTGAAAGCAGACCTGAGACAGAACTGAAGGCAGACGTGAAAGAAGACCTGGGACAGACCTGAAGACTGACCTGAAGGCAGACCTGACGACAGACGTGAAAGCAGACCTGAGACAGACCTGAAGACAGACCTGAAGACAGACCTGAAGGCAGACGTGAAAGCAGACCTGAGACAGACCTGAAGGCAGACGTGAAAGAAGACCTAAGACAGACCTGAAGACTGACCTGAAGGCAGACCTGAAGACAGACCAGAAGGCAGACCTGAAGACAGACCTGAGACAGACCTGAAAGCATCCTGAAGGCAGACGTGAAAGCAGACCTGAGACAGAACTGAAGGCAGACGTGAAAGAAGACCTGGGACAGACCTGAAGACTGACCTGAAGGCAGACCTGACGACAGACGTGAAAGCAGACCTGAGACAGACCTGAAGACAGACCTGAAGACAGACCTGAAGGCAGACGTGAAAGCAGACCTGAGACAGACCTGAAGGCAGACGTGAAAGAAGACCTAAGACAGACCTGAAGACTGACCTGAAGGCAGACCTGAAGACTGACCTGAAGGCAGACCTGAAGACAGACGTGAAATTAGACCTGAGGCAGACCTGAAGACAGACGTGAAAGCAGACCTCAAGGCAGACGTGAAAGCAGACCTGAGACAGACCTGAAGGCAGACCTGAAGGCAGACCTGAAGGAAGACACAAAGACAGACGTGAAAGCAGACCTGAAGGCAGACCTGAAGGAAGACATGAAGACAGACGTGAAAGCAGACCTGAGACAGACCTGAAGACAGACGTGAAAGCAGATGTGAAAGCAGACCTGAGACAGACCCGAAGGTAGACCTGAAGACAGACCTGAAGGCAGACCTGAAGACAGACGTGAAAGCAGACCTGAGACAAACTTGAAGGCAGACCTGAAGGCAGACCTGAAGACAGACGTGAAAGCAGACCTGAGACAGACCTGAAGACAGACCTGAAGGCAGACCTTAGACAGACCTGAAGGCAGACCTGAGACAGACCTGAAGGCAGACGTGAAAGCAGACCTGAGACAGACCTGAAGGCAGACGTGAAAGAAGACCTGAGACAGACCTGAAGACTGACCTGAAGGCAGACCTGAAGGCAGACCTGAAGACAGACCTGAAGAAAGACGTGAAAGCAGACCTGAGACAGATCTGAAGGCAGACCTGAAGACAGACGTGAAAGCAGACCTGAGACAGACCTGAAGACAGACCTGAAGGCAGACCTGAAGGCAGACGTGAAAACAGACCTGAAGGAAGACCTGAAGACAGCCATGAAGGCAGACCTGAAAGCAGACCTGAGACGGACCTGAAGACAGACCTGAAGGCAGACGTGAAAACAGACCTGAAGGAAGACCTGAAGACAGCCATGAAGGCAGACCTGAAAGCAGACCTGAGACAGACCTGAAGACAGACCTGAAGGCAGACGTGAAAGAAGATGTGAAAGAAGACTTGAGACTGACCTGAAGGCAGACCTGAGACAGACCTGAAGGCAGACCTGAAGGCAGACGTGAAAGAAGATGTGAAAGAAGACCTGAGACAGACCTGAAGACTGACCTGAAGACAGACCTGAAGACAGATTCTGCAGCTCCGTCACACCTGCTGAACTACCTGAAAGTGTCTGAGGGTTCTGTAAACCCACCGCTCGGTCTCAAAGGGACGTGTTCTCACTGGTCACTGATAATTATTCACGAGTCATTTAATCAGATTAACAGTTCACGTCGTCCCTGTCACTTCCTGTCAGTCAGCTACCATGCTGATGTGTGCCCCCCCCTCCTTCAGGCTGAGCCATGAGACTCTAAATGCCAAAGCCCAGAAACTGTCACCTCACATTACACTCAGAGTGTGTGTGTGTGTGTGTGTGTGTGTGTGTGCGTGGGGGGGGGGGTCATTAACAGCACAGCGTTTTGTTCCACTTCTGTTACTATGGAAACAACAGTCAATTTAATACATGCCCCCCCCCCACCTATAGGTAACGCAGATGTGTGCTGATGTTTCCGCTCTATTTAGCAGCTGCAGCTGAACTCAATCATCTGATGTTTGTTTTCTCTCCTCAACATTTCAAACACGAGATCTTTATTAGACTCAAGACTTCAAGTCAAAACAAACATTCACACCTGGAAGTCTACAACTAAATGGACTGAGTTTTTCTTTTACTGTTAAATTCCAGATGCAGAAACTTCAGCGTGTAGTGAGAACAGCTCCCCTCGACCCAGGACACCTACCAGAATCACTGTGGAGGTGACTGGTGATGGTGAAGGGCCCCTTCAAACGGCCTGTTCACCCGGGTTCTGCAACAACTGCCATCTACTGCATGAACAACCATCATAACCCCAACCCCCCACCAACCTCACTCTGCAGCACAGCTGACAGCACAGCCCGTCCACAGACTGAACCGTTCTGCTGCCGGCGGACAAAAGAACGTCAGGCTCGATAGTTCAGTCTGTTGTTACTCTAGCTTTGCTTTATATTTTTATTTGACTGAAAACGCTGTCTTCTTTGTTCAGTGAGAGGATTTCTGGATCTGGATGTTCATGTGACGGCTTCAAGACCAGGCAGACATTATCTTAGACATTTATTCATCCTTACTTCTGTGCAGTCCACAAAGGCGCTCACAAAACTCCTTCCACACACAACTCAGGCTCTGATTGGCCCGGAGCTTTGTCAACTTTAAATCTACTAACGGACGACAACAACCCCTGAACCAGAGCCGTCCCCTCTAGGTGACAGGTCCAGGTGGGCCCGTCCCCTCCAGGTGACAGGTCCTGGTGAGTCCGTCCACTCCAGGTGACAGGTCCTGGTGAGTCCGTCCCCTCCAGGTGACAGGTCCTGGTGGGCCCGTCCCCTCCAGGTGACAGGTCCTGGTGGGTCCGTCCCCTCCAAGTGACAGGTCCTGGTGGGCCCGTCCACTCCAGGTGACAGGTCCTGGTGAGTCCGTCCCCTCCAGGTGACAGGTCCTGGTGGGCCCGTCCCCTCCAGGTGACAGGTCCGGGTGAATCCGTCCCCTCCAGGTGACAGGTCCTGGTTAGTCCGTTCCCTCCAGGTGACAGGTCCGGGTGAGTCTGTCCACTCCAGGTGACAGGTCCGGGTGAGTCCGTCCCCTCCAGGTGACAGGTCCAGGTCCAGCACTGCTGCGGTACCTGCGTCTCATCTCCACCTTCCATGTTCATCGTTACCTGAACTTGACCCAGCTCGAGCTTCTCCTTCTGATTTTATCCACATGTTATATCACATGTAACCACTGACAGTGTGTCAGAATGAAAATGGTTGACTGAGTGTGTGTGAGGGCCAGGCTGAATCATGACTTGGAGGGCCCCTCAGAGCCACCTGCAGGCTGCAGCTCACCAACACGTTCAACATGTTCCTGAAACTAACCACTCTGTCTCATCGAGCTTTATTAAGGACGCTCCAGAAGACACAGAATAAAACAACAGGCCTGTTTACATAACGGCTGAAACGCCAGTGATTCCACATTCTGGAAAAGACCTTAGTGCCGGTTGGTCAGCGCAGAGTCTGATGAACTCACATACATCAGTATATCCTCCACTGAGCTTCTGCATGCTGCTCTTTCTGTAGCAGCTCCACAAACGGCCAGCTGACGTGGGGGTAATGCTCTAAAAAGGCTTCAACACGTGAGCCTGTGCATACATCATACGACACTGTCTGTGAAGGTCCCTGTCATCAGAGAGATCCAGCCTCACCACAGACCGTAAGGACAGTCTCTCTACCCCTAACAATGGGAATATTACTCTTCTCTGCGCTGTACTTAAACTTCACAGTCTGAGCCGTGCTGAGAGCGAACCCTCAGTGACTGTTCAGCCGCCGCCACAGCTGTTCCACAGCTTTGATAAATCGTCCAGACATTAAAAAGAAACTCCACACACTTCACAATAACTCACTAAAGCTTTGGGAACTCCTCTGTTTTGTAACTTTAAAAATAGCCATCCAAGGCTTTGGAGGCATGGTGAACTCTGCCGTTATACAAATCTGAAAATCTCCTTCAAAGCAAAAATCCACATGTCCTGTTCCAGCTGATTCAGGAAGGTCCTCTCCAAGACCTCCAGAGCTGAAATGATCAGCTTCCTCTTTAATAATAGAACCAGGTAAAACAGCATGAACTAGAAAGCCAGCAGAGTTTCTACTTTTAAATGTTCGTCACCCACCAACCAGTCACATGGTCATTATCAGAGAGGAGTCACTTTAGCACAGCTGAACTGATTTTCTGAAGTGATTTCCTCTGGACCGGCACCGGCCAACATTCGTTTCACAGTTATTCAACCTTCCAGGATCTTCCCAGGATTCATTGTTTCCTCAGTTTGAGTCAGATCTCATTGTTTTCATCCCTCTTAGTGAAACGCAGGCCGTGTTTCAGGCTGCCTGACTCGGCTCCTCACCGCAGGCCTGCTGTCAGACGAGGAACGCCGCTCAGACCCATGCTGGAGTCTGATACTTCCACAATACTACAGTATTACGGCAGTATTAATGTAGTATTACTAGCAGCCGTTTACTCCTGCAGGGAGGAGTCACACTGACATCTAGTGGTGACATCAGGTAACAAAAAGTGTATTTCCTGGAACCCTGCAGTCTGAATGTTGTCATGTTCCTCGTTTGAAGATTCAGATAAATTCAGATAAACACAGTTAATAAATAACAATAACCCCATCATTGTTCCCCATTAAAGGCCTTCTGAAGGGCCCCGCCCCACACCTGGAGGCCCCGCCCACACAGCTGGCCGACCCAATCACAGTAGCCTCGCAGTGTTTAACGTGTTTAGAAAGTTCGAGTTATTTGGCCTGTACTACGAAGCGAGGTAACCGGCTTATCCAGGTAACTTCAGGAGTAACTTTGTGACGTCGGGTATAACTTCCCGATTAACCCGCACTACGAAAGGTGGACGGGTGTTACCCGGGGTCTGTTGCTATGGCAATTTACGCTGCATCTCTAAACTGCTCCGAGCAGGTTTTGTTCGTGGTTAACTCGAAGTTACCCTGGATGCGCGGACTACACACCTCATCTGTATTAATAAGTATTATTACACACTACTTCATAAAATCTGTTCAGTTTTCATCCTGATTTGTTCCACTGAGGCTGCAGCGAAGTTCTGAACACAACAGCATCACGTTCAGACAGCGAGCCCTGCAGCCCAGCTGGGATTTTAGAGACGAATCTTTATTAACGGGACAGTTTCTTAGATGGAGCCCGTCTGCAGGCTATAATTGAATTCTCCTGAGTGGTTTCAAATATTTAGATTTAAAAAATCCTAGATGAAAGTGTGAAATTTACAAGAAGAAAAATCGGAAATTCCCTCATAAAAAATCTAAAATCACTCTGTTTTCTTCTGAATACGCCCGATCCGAGGCAAAGTCTCTGAGGTGCATGATGGCGACTGTGGGCTAAACTCAGGAGCGTTTCCTCACTGCTGAATCAGATTGCAAAGTTTAATCTAACTTTCCAGTGCATGCATAATACACGGCAGACGTGTGTGTGATGTTGCAGCCTTGCAAAGTGAAGTTTCTCTCATAAATGTGGGACTATAATGTCAGAGAATATTCAAGTTTTTACTTGTAGATCTTGGAATAATCTCAGATTATTCCTCCTCTCCGCTGGCTCCTTTCTTTCTGTTACAACAGACCTTATGTGCAGCTGGACCTTTACATCTTCATCATATTACACATAAAAGAAGAGCCCATAAAATACAGAAGAGAGATTTGAGCTACAATAAGAACACTGAAGATAATTAGGCTAATTTACGCCATGCGATGCCAACAAGCCTCCCTGGCTTTGTCGGCCGCCATGATATTAGATTTAGCCGTTAACTTGTCTTTACATTCATAATTTCCTGACACTTCCAACGTGCGTTCCTCTGGAGAAATACGGACCATGCGCCGTTGCAAAAAACTCTGCCTGCACGGCAGAACATGTCGCTTTTATGCGAACGCGCACCAACTCCAATTAAGTTAACACGGACTCAACTAACCAACATCTGATCCACCTTCGTAATACCGTTTAACTCCAGTGTAGCGGTCAGAGTTTGCCTGATAACCCCGAGTTAACTCTGAGGAGGTTGAACTCCCTTCGTAGTGCAGGCCAATTATCTTACGGTTGTTTCTGTTTCCTGATTTCCTGACTGTTGCCATGGAAACAGCTCATTGATAAGCGAGCTCTTCCTGTTCCTTTCAAATTAAAGCAGACGAGGTTAAAGAAGAAAGACTTCAGATTAGAACCAAAGTTTCCCACTTTTTAATTTTCAAAAATAAAACTGCTGAACTTTTCTTTTACAAACATTCGAATAAAACACACGTTTAAAAACTGTTAGAAAACACGGGGTAAAAAAAACACCATCAGTTCGTCAATCAAAGAGATCGATCCCTGAAATCAGCCCGACCAGGAAGCTGCCGACAAACACAGGCTGCTGGTGACTGAGTGCGCTCAGAAGGGTGTCCGCTGCTGATGTCCATTGTTGTTGTTTCCTGCCAGGACGTCTGGTGGTTGTTGTTGTTGTTTCCTGCCAGGACGTCTGGTGGTTGTTGTTGTTGTTGTTTCCTGCCAGGACGTCTGGTGGTGGTTGTTGTTTCCTGCCAGGACGTCTGGTGGTGGTTGTTGTTGTTGTTGTTGTTTCCTGCCAGGACGTCTGGTGGTTGTTGTTGTTGTTGTTTCCTGCCAGGACGTCTGGTGGTGGTTGTTGTTGTTTCCTGCCAGGACGTCTGGTGGTTGTTGTTGTTGTTTCCTGCCAGGACGTCTGGTGGTTGTTGTTGTTGTTTCCTGCCAGGACGTCTGGTGGTTGTTGTTGTTGTTGTTGTTGTTGTTTCCTGCCAGGACGTCTGGTGGTGGTTGTTGTTGTTGTTGTTGTTTCCTGCCAGGACGTCTGGTGGTGGTTGTTGTTGTTGTTGTTGTTTCCTGCCAGGACGTCTGGTGGTGGTTGTTGTTGTTGTTGTTGTTTCCTGCCAGGACGTCTGGTGGTGGTTGTTGTTGTTGTTTCCTGCCAGGACGTCTGGTGGTGGTTGTTGTTGTTGTTGTTGTTTCCTGCCAGGACGTCTGGTGGTTGTTGTTGTTGTTTCCTGCCAGGACGTCTGGTGGTTGTTGTTGTTGTTGTTGTTGTTTCCTGCCAGGACGTCT
>NC_060155.1:29891926-29893597 GCF_021292245.1 Micropterus dolomieu | reverse complement strand
GGCGAGAACAGGGAGGCGAGAACAGGGAGGCGAACAGGAGGAGAACAGGGAAGAGAACACAGGAGGAGCAGAACAGGGAGGAGGAGAACACAGGAGTAGAAGAACAGGAGCAGAACAGGGAGGAGGAGAACAGGGATGTAACACAGGAGGAGAACACTGGAGAACACAAGAGAACAGGGAGGTAACACAGGAGAACACAGGAGTAAAACAGGGAGGGAACACAGGAGGAGAACAGGGAGGAGAACATGGAGGAGGAGAACAGGGAGGAGGACACAGGAGGAGGAGAACAGGGAGGTAATACAGGAGAACACAGGAGGAGAACAGGGAGGGATCACAGGAGGAGAACAGGGAGGTAAAACAGGAGAACACAGGAGGAGAATAGGGAGGTAACACAGGAGGAGGAGGAGAACACAGGAGTAAAACAGGGAGGGAACACAGGAGAACAGGGAGGAGAACATGGAGGTAAAACAGGAGGAGAAGAAGTAGCTAAAACAGGAGAACACAGGAGCAGATCACAGGAAGAGGCGAACACAGGAGAACAAGGATGTAACACAGGAGGAGAACACAGGAGGAGGAGAACAGGAGAACAGGGATGTAACACAGGAGGAGAACACAGGATAACACGAGGAGAACAGGGATGTAACACAGGAGGAGAACACAGGATAACACGAGGAGAACAGGGAGGTAACACAGGAGGAGAACACAGGATAACACGAGGAGAACAGGGAGGTAACACAGGAGGAGAACACAGGAGTAAAACAGGGAGGGAACACAGGAGGAGAACAGGGAGGAGAACATGGAGGTAAAACAGGAGGAGAACACAAGAGGTGAACAGGGAGAACAGGAAGGCGAGAACAGGGAGGCGAGAACAGGGAGGCGAACAGGAGGAGAACAGGGAAGAGAACACAGGAGGAGCAGAACAGGGAGGAGGAGAACACAGGAGTAAAACAGGGAGGGAACACAGGAGGAGAACAGGGAGGAGAACATGGAGGTAAAACAGGAGGAGAACACAAGAGGTGAACAGGGAGAACAGGAAGGCGAGAACAGGGAGGCGAGAACAGGGAGGCGAACAGGAGGAGAACAGGGAAGAGAACACAGGAGGAGCAGAACAGGGAGGAGGAGAACACAGGAGTAAAACAGGGAGGGAACACAGGAGGAGAACAGGGAGGAGAACATGGAGGTAAAACAGGAGGAGAACACAAGAGGTGAACAGGGAGAACAGGAAGGCGAGAACAGGGAGGCGAGAACAGGGAGGCGAACAGGAGGAGAACAGGGAAGAGAACACAGGAGGAGCAGAACAGGGAGGAGGAGAACACAGGAGTAAAACAGGGAGGGAACACAGGAGGAGAACAGGGAGGAGAACATGGAGGTAAAACAGGAGGAGAACACAAGAGGTGAACAGGGAGAACAGGAAGGCGAGAACAGGGAGGCGAGAACAGGGAGGCGAACAGGAGGAGAACAGGGAAGAGAACACAGGAGGAGCAGAACAGGGAGGAGGAGAACACAGGAGTAAAACAGGGAGGGAACACAGGAGGAGAACAGGGAGGAGAACATGGAGGTAAAACAGGAGGAGAACACAAGAGGTGAACAGGGAGAACAGGAAGGCGAGAACAGGGAGGCGAGAACAGGGAGGCGAACAGGAGGAGAACAGGGAAGAGAACACAGGAGGAG
>NC_060155.1:29889174-29891906 GCF_021292245.1 Micropterus dolomieu | reverse complement strand
AAAACAGGGAGGGAACACAGGAGGAGAACAGGGAGGAGAACATGGAGGTAAAACAGGAGGAGAACACAAGAGGTGAACAGGGAGAACAGGAAGGCGAGAACAGGGAGGCGAGAACAGGGAGGCGAACAGGAGGAGAACAGGGAAGAGAACACAGGAGGAGAACAATGAGGAGAACACTGGAAGAGAACAGGAGGAGAACAATGAGGAGAACACTGGAAGAGAACAGGCAGACAGTACAAAAGGAAAACAGCAGGAGAACAGGAGGAGTACACAGGAGGAGAACAGGGAGAAGAACACAGTAGTAGAACAATGGGGAGAATAGGGAGGAGAACGGGGAGGAGAACAGGAGGTAGTACAGTGTGAAAATGAATAATGGTACAGATAAACTTAATGTTTATAACAATAGAACTGTTGTCTGTACTGCTTTCTCTCCTGCAGTACTTCAGTCTGTCCCCAGTCAAACATCTGCAGTACTTCAGTCTGTCCCCAGTCAAACCTCTGCAGTACTTCAGTCTGTCCCCAGTCAAACCTCTGCAGTACTTCAGTCTGTCCCCAGTCAAACATCTGCAGTACTTCAGTCTGTCCCCAGTCAAACATCTGCAGTACTTCAGTCTGTCCTCTACAGTTACTCCGGTGCAGTGACCCTGTCTCTCTCTGTCCAGTGTTTCAGGCTCTGGTGTTGGACAAACATTGCTTCAGTGTTTCCGGCTGCAGTCGGGTGAATGTCCTCCGGCTGTTTGTTTAGGTTCTTCCTCTCTGACTGATTATCAGTCGCTCGTTCTGTCCTCTCAGACCTGTAACTAACTGTGTTGGTGGATCTGATCTGTAGTCAGGTTCACCTCCGTTCAAAGACAGAGAAACTCACATAGAAATGAATTACCTGTGTTTTAAAAGTTGGAGGTGGTGATATTGCACAATGAAAGTTAAGGCAAGATTATTTGTAATTCATATTTCAACGACACGCAATTCACATAAACATAATGCAACGCGTGGAAATATCAAACATTTAAATCCAATTTGAAATTAAAGCTGCAAGCAGCGTTGGGCGGGCCCTTGCACATGTCTGTGTGTGAGGCGGCCGCATTGCATATTCTGGAGCTCTACTGGTGCGGCTGTGAATTTGCTACGCGCATCGGATGCTGCATGAAGGTGTTAAACCTCACTTCCTGTGTCCCCTTTGTGGAGCTACATAGCACTTGGCGCTATGAATATAAATTAATATTGGCGTGTAGATATGTTCAGGGCAGGACAGTTATCAAGCACGTAAAGTTTTGTGCGGATGTGAGCATGTACACTGAAGTTACAACAACTTCCTGTGTCATGGCGAAGAGTTGATCTTTGACGCCACGCCACGGACACGCCCATTGACGAAAACTCACAGATCGCACAACTTTTCATCGTCAATGCCTTTAGAAGGCACAGCAGAAATTTGAAGTCGGTCGGACTAAATCCCTAGGAGGAGTTCGTTAAAGTATGGAGTGTGTAAATCATCCAAAATTTGAAGTAAAATTCAAAATGGCCGACTTCCTGTTGGTTTTAGGGCATCGCTCCAAGAGGCTTTTTGGTACGTCTGGACAAGATACATGTACCACAGAAAATTGGTATACGCAGGTGAAACGTGCGGCGGGGGCTGCTTCGTTAAAAGTCACTTCCTGTTGCCAGCAGGTGGCGCTATGACTGTGGGTGAATGTCAGCATGTACATGTGTTCAGGGCGGGACTCTCATCCTACATGTACAGTTTGGTCCAGATGTGAGCATGTACACTGAAGTTATAATAACTCCCTGTTTCATGGTGAATCATCGACGCCACGGACACGCCCATTGACGAAAACTCACAAATAGCACAACTTTTCATCGTCAATGCCTTTAGAAGGCACAGCAGAAATTTGACGTCGATCCGACTAAATGCCTAGGAGGAGTTTGTTAAAGTACGAAGTGTGTAAATCATCCAAAAATGGCTGTAAAATTCAAAATGGCCGACTTCCTGTTGAGTTTAAGGTATGGGTTCTTGAGGCTTTTTTGTGCGTCTTGATATGATACATGTCCCCAGAACAATTCGTGCATGTAGGTTGAACGTGGACGAGGGGCTAATTTTATCCAATTTTCTAGGTGGCACTAGCGAGTCATTTTGCCACGCTCATGCACGAAACCCATAAAATACGAAATTTTTCACCAGTTCTGACATGTGTGCAAAGTTTGGTGAGTTTTCGAGTATGTTTAGGCCCCCAAAACTGAGCTTACTTTGCAGAAAAAAAATAAATTAAAGCTGCAAGCAGCGTTGGGCGGGCCCTCGCACTTGTAAGCGCGTCCGCGCGTGAGCCGGCCGAGTCGCATATTCTGGAGCTCTGCCGGTGCGGCTGTGAATTTCCTACGCGGTTCCGACGCCGCATGAATGTGCTATATGTCACTTCCTGTGTCCCCTATGTGGAGCTACATAGCACTTGCCGCTATGAATATAAATCGGTATTGACGTGTAGATGTCTGCGGGGTGGGAGAGTTATCAAGCACGTAAAGTTTGTTTCAGATGTGAGCATGTACACTGAACAATAATGTACCCAAACAATAAAATAAATTCCTTTTATATTTCCCTGCCTTGTTGTTTATGTGTACATACAGAGGAAGAATGTGAGAACAGCACACATTTCATCGTTACTGTGTGTTAGAGCATGGGAGAACAGTGGATACTTTTAATACAGCCCACACCCCTAATACTGTGTAACTATAACAAGTAG
>NC_060155.1:29877680-29889074 GCF_021292245.1 Micropterus dolomieu | reverse complement strand
CAAGTAACTTTCTTTTCAGCACTAATATCAACAACAGATAGCAACAACAGTTAACATAACTACTCAAATAGAGGCAAACATATTCAGGTAACTAAAGATTTAATTAAATGCTTTGAGTCTTTGGAGACTGCAGTCCTTTTACATTGAAAGTTCAGTGTCTGGACCATGTCACACTTAGGTGAGACAGGGGTTTTCCTTTTTGATGTGGTAATAAAACAAAGAATAAGGTCAGTTGCCACGGAAACGTGTGTGGGGGGCCAGTTTTGATAGGCTGTTCAGGGAGATGCCAATGGCTGGTTCATATTTCTTTGTCAGTTCAACAGTCAGGACCCGCGTTATCAGCTTCGGAATCAAAAGGGTGCCAGTTTTATGGTCGGGATAGCACTTAGAGAAAGCAACTTTGACCCCTCCCCTTCTTCTCTGGGGAGGAGAAAGGAATTTAGGGTAGCTCCAAATTTATTCCATGTAAAATGCACAAATCCACACCGTTGTTCACTACATTGATCTATAGGCGAACTGCATTGGATCTAATAAACACTCAGTCATCTTTAATATCTCAGATCTGTGGTTATGAAGTCCTTTGAGCGCCTTGTGTTGTCCCACCTGAAATTCATCACAGACCCACTTCTGGACCCCCTCAGTTCGCCTACAGAGCCAACAGGTCTGTCTCAGCTGAACGTGCCTGACTCCACCTGCAGGTGGATCACTGACACTGACTCCAGGACCCTCAGCACCGGTTCCCCTCAAGGCTGCGTTCTTTCCCCCCTTCTCTTCTCCCTGTACACCAACAGCTGCACCTCCAGTCACCAGTCTGTCAAGCTCCTGAAGTTTGCAGATGACACCACCCTCATTGGGCTCATCTCTGGTGGGGACGAGTCCATCTACAGGTCGGAGATCGACCATCTGGTGACCTGGTGCAGCCAGAACAGTCTGGAGCTCAACGCTCAGAAGACAGTGGAGATGGTCGTGGACTTCAGAAAGAGCCCAGCCCCACCCTCCCCCATCATCCTGTGTGACTCCCCAGTCACCACTGTGGACTCTACTTCCTGCTGCAGCTGAAGAAGTTCAGCCTGCCAAAGACAATGATGGTGCACTTCTACACCGCCATCATTGAGTCCATCCTCACCTCCTCCATCACCATCTGGTACGCTGCTGCCACTGCCAGGGACAAGGGCAGGCTGCAGCGCATCATTCGCTCTGCAGAGAAGGTGATTGGCTGCAATCTTCCTTCTCTTCAGGAAAGATTGCAGCTGACCCCTCCCACTCCGGACGCAAACTGTTTCAGACTCTCCCCTCTGGAGGAGGCTGCGGTCCATCAGGTCCAAACCCTCTTGCCACAAAAACAGCTTCTTTCCGATGGCAGTGGGCTTCCTCAACAAGGCCCGGGTCCCCACTGTCAGTGACGCTCATGTCCCCCTCCCCAAACTCACACACACTCATACACACTCATACACTCTCCTGACCCCACACTTTGCAACAACGCAACGCAAGCACAACTGTGCTTTATGCTCATGTTGGCAACTTTTGCACATACTTGTCAGCATTGTATTATAGTATTATTGTATCTTTTTATATTTTTTGTATACTTGTAAAAATATTTTTGATCTCCTTACTTTTTATATATTTCTATTACTTTTTATATTATGTGTACTGTAAGTACCAATTCATACCAAGGCAAATTCCTCGTATGTAAAAATGTACCTGGCAATAAACCCGATTCTGATAAAGAAGCTCATGAAGTCGTAAATACTGAGAGCTATGGGAATACTTGGCTCAATAGAGCTATGACTCTCACAGCCTGACTCAGCTGAAAGACTAAGAACAAGGCTTTCAAATCATTCATTCTAAAAGTGTTTAAACATATTTCCATCCAGAAGTTTTGATCTGGACTATTGGATATATCGGTCTCCCACTTTATGAATGGGAGGTGAGAACCATCTGTTTAACATGAAACATGTTTATCTTTGATTTTTTTTCTTTAATAATTTTGGGGGTGAAAGTCTGTTATCATTGGAGGTTATTCTAAGTTCGTTAACCTTAATTCTCACCTGAATTGTTGATATTCAAGAAATCCATTATTGCTAATTCCATATTGTGCCACTAGATCCTCGAATGGAATAAAGTTACTACACTGCATTACATGCTCTAGATGTTTTATCCCTTTATCATAGTGCAATGGGGAATTTAAGTCTCCATGGGATAGGTGAAGACCCAGATATTTTGAGAAATTCCCACCAGCTGCCAGGGAAGTTATGTTAATGCTGGCATATTGAAAAGTTTGATTTCCTTACAGAATGTTTTTTGTATGTCCATCCATGATTGTTCCAGGGAGCTTAGATTGATCCATTTTAAAATATATTGTAGTCTGTTGGACAGGAAGTAATTTGCAAAATTTGGCAGTTCTAAACCACCACAATCTTTTGCTTTTTGCTGAGTTTTTAAACTGATTCATATTGGTTTATTTTTCCACAAAAATTTTGAGATGTTTGAGTCCAGTGACTTATACCAGACAGCAGAGGGTTTGGCCATTTTAGGTATTTTTTAGGTGGGACCATCATTTTTATGGTGGCAACTCTTCCCATGAGTGATATGGGCGATGTTGTCCATCGCACAAGGTCATCCTCTGTTGATTTAAGTAGAGGTATGTAGTTTAGCCCTGTCAGTTCTGACAGCCTGGAGTAAATATTGACACCCAGATATTTAATATTCCCTGATTGTTGCGATGTGGTAGATATACTCTGGAAATCACACATTACAGATAAAAATATGGATTTACTCAAATGAACGGAGTAGTCTAAGATGGATGAGAAGTTTGTGAATTTAGGAGGAAAAGTAAAACATCATCTGCATAAAGATTTATCCTGTGGTGTACATTTTCTGTTTGAATTCATTCAATATTTTTATTTTGTCTGATAGCAGCTGCTAGCGGCTCTATAAAAATGGCGAATAGCGAGAAAAGGGGTGGGCAACCCTGCCTGGTACCCCTCTGAAGACTAAAGCTTGGAAAAGGATGATCATTTGTCCTGACAGAAGCTCTTTGGGAACTGTATAATGTTTCAGTCACTTCCCAAATCCAAATTTATGTAAAGTATAGGGCTGGGCACGTTAATGTGTCATTAACGCATTAATTAATTAACACCGACAGTTATTTTATCGCATGTTAACGCAGTTTTTATTATTATTATTCTGAAAGTCCGTTGCTCACTGGCTCTGAATACACATCCAGTCAAACCATGGGTCACAGGAGGGGGGGGTGTGGATCAGCTTGCAAATCCGCCACCCAGACACAGTGGAGGGAGGCTTCAGCAGGCTACGCTAGATGCAGCGTGTGGGAGAAGTAGATAAACAAAAGCAAGACAAGCGATCAAACACCACAACGAAGTGGAGAGCTACACACTGCATGCTGTTTAGTATTGGGGAAGATGTCAGTCTTACGAACGTTCTTCAAATCACAATGTAGTCACTTGGCCCCGCGGGGTCGCTCTGCTCTTCTCAGGTGAACAACCGGAGACAAGCGCTCCGCAAGTAAACGGCGGGCGCTCTATGGATAGTAACCATGGCAATGGCTTCTGTGCGCTACACAGCTTGCTTTATTGACATTAATCTCTATATTTCTCTGTCATCATGGATCACACGGAGCGTCAGACTTCATTCAGCCAGAGAGAACAATCACCGACCGTCTGCAGCGGGCCGGTCGCTACGTGATCTCCTGTCCCTGGTCCGGCCCACGTCCTCTCCGGTATGGGTTGTCGTTCATTCCCTCTGGCTGGATGAATATTATGCATGATCCATGCACTGCTGCAGCAACATGCAACTTTCTAAATTCTTCAATCTCACGGAGAAAAGAAATGTCAGGTCGCAAACACAGCTGTTGTGTGAAGCATAAATTGTAGCAAAATGGCTAAATATGATAACATAATATCTTATATAGTAAGACAAACATGCATACTTTCGCAGTCACCCCCAGGCCTACACGCTTGCAGCTATTATTGGTTCAGCAGTAAGAATCATAGTCTGTGCCAGAAGGTGCCTGTTATGATGTTATGATCGTGACTCTAACCTAAAAAATGAATTACCTAAAAAAAGTGTATGCAGCAGATGTTTTTGTCTTCGGAGTAAAGCTCTCAGATCAGTTCTGATACATGTACATATAATATTTTTCAGGCTTTTTTTAGGAGGTGTTTCTGTTATCATGACACGCTTCAGTACCCATAGTGCTTTGTGTTTGCCTCAGTAGCTGTCTTTGTGTTTCTTAAATCAACTTGTCAACTCAGAGATGAGTTTGTAGGTCAGTGAACAAACAGAGTGTCGGCGCTCCACCCGGCTGTGGCTGCCCTGTTTCTCCTCGACGGTTTGACCTTACCAACATCACCAGCCGCTCGGTCCTGCATTTAGAAGACTGAGGAGGAAATGGAGGAGCCTCTCAGTCTGCTGGCCATTGCTCCAGTTCGTACTTGCAAACAAAGGTTTCTACATCACTCTGCCTATTGTGGAAGTGTGAAAGCAGAGCGGAGCTCCGACCTGATCCTGATGTCTGAAATCAAAAATCACGTAAATAGGAGGCATAGAGGCCATCCTCAAACATACAAGTCGGTCAGGACCAAACAACAGAAGGACAACAGCTGTTTTTTTTATTTACAGTCCAAATATCATCGGACCCATCTGAGTTTCACATTTAGTCTGAATTCTTATCAGATTCTGAAACTGGACTAAATGTACAACCTCATCTCCCAAAAAGTTTACACACTGTGTAAAATGTAAATAGAAACAAAATGTGATGATGCAAAACTGATTTTTGGAAAATGATGTACCCATTTTGAATTTTACATGGTAGAGTTTCAGCTTGCATTTGTGTTCAGTGTCTTTTAACTCAGCCCATGCAGTGTAGTCCACTACAGAACTGTTTTGGATGCAGGTCACAGCCATCCAGTATTGGTTTTCAGCCTTGTCCCGTGTGTAGAGATTCCTCTTTTTATATTTATATTTCACAACTTGTCTTTTTTTGATTTCAGAGAATGGGATTTCAGTGTTTTGCACATCATCATATTTAGTTTCTATTTCCATTTTACACAGCGTACCAACTTTTGAGTTTTGGCATATTAGCTGCAAGTCTGTTATGACAATATTTCATTAAAAGCGAAATGAGCGTGTTTTTAATGTAACATAGACGTCTGAAACATTTTCAACTGCAGATCAACAAAATAACTACTGTACTATAGTGGTTCAGACTTTACAATCACAGGTCCGGTAAACTTTCTGTAAAGGTCTGGGAAATGTGAATGAGTAATAGTTTGACTTATTGATCCTTCCTCCACTCCTGTTTTTAAGATAAATGTCACGCATTCATATTTCTGGCTCTGCTGCATTAAAATGGAGGCTCTGCTCTTTATTAACCCGTTGCCATGGTGAATCGTAGTTCCATTGATGATGGCTGTATTTCATTCCCACTCACAGTGAACGTACTCACAGCTGACTAAAGTGACCCTGATCAGCTGGTGTGGACTAAGTGATAAAATGATGATAGTTTGTTTAATGATGAAGCTAAAAAGCAAATAAACAAATAAATTATATCAAGTTCACAACATTTCTTGTTTTTTTAATAATCAAGCAACAAACACAAACTGATGAACATTTTTCCATGTGGTTATGTTTCACCAGGAAAATAATTTACACTAAAACTCTCAGCTTGTTAACTGACACTTTATCCACTTCATGTACTCGCAGTTCGTTAACTGAGACTTTGTCCAGTTCATTTACTCTCAGCTCATTAACTGACGCTTTGTCCACAGCTTGTTAACTAAGACTTCATCCACTTAATTTACTTTCAGATCGTTAACTGACGCTTAGTCCAGTTAATTTACTCTCAGCTTGTTAACTAAGACTTCATCCACTTAATTTACTTTTAGATCGTTAACTGACACTTCACCCACTTCATTTACTCTCAGCTCGTTAACTAAGACTTCATCCACTAAATTTACTTTCAGATCGTTAACTGACGCTTCACCCAGTTCATTTACTCTCAGCTCGTTAACTGACGCTTCACCCAGTTCATTTACTCTCAGCTCGTTAACTGACGCTTCACCCAGTTCATTTACTCTCAGCTCGTTAACTAAGACTTCATCCACTTCATTTACTTTCAGATCGTTAACTGACGCTTCGCCCAGTTAATTTACTCTCTGCTCGTTAACTGACGCTTCACCCAGTTCATTTACTCTCAGCTCGTTAACTGACGCTTCACCCAGTTCATTTACTCTCAGCTCGTTAACTAAGACTTCATCCACTTCATTTACTTTCAGATCGTTAACTGACGCTTCGCCCAGTTAATTTACTCTCTGCTCGTTAACTGACGCTTCACCCAGTTCATTTACTCTCAGCTCGTTAACTGACGCTTCACCCAGTTCATTTACTCTCAGCTCGTTAACTAAGACTTCATCCACTTCATTTACTTTCAGATCGTTAACTGACGCTTCGCCCAGTTAATTTACTCTCTGCTCGTTAACTGACGCTTCACCCAGTTCATTTACTCTCAGCTCGTTAACTGACGCTTCACCCAGTTCATTTACTCTCAGCTCGTTAACTAAGACTTCATCCACTTCATTTACTTTCAGATCGTTAACTGACGCTTCGCCCAGTTAATTTACTCTCTGCTCGTTAACTGACGCTTCACCCAGTTCATTTACTCTCAGCTCGTTAACTGACGCTTCACCCAGTTCATTTACTCTCAGCTCGTTAACTAAGACTTCATCCACTTCATTTACTTTCAGATCGTTAACTGACGCTTCGCCCAGTTAATTTACTCTCTGCTCGTTAACTGACGCTTCACCCAGTTCATTTACTCTCAGCTCGTTAACTGACGCTTCACCCAGTTCATTTACTCTCAGCTCGTTAACTAAGACTTCATCCACTTCATTTACTTTCAGATCGTTAACTGACGCTTCGCCCAGTTAATTTACTCTCTGCTCGTTAACTGACGCTTCGCCCAGTTAATTTACTCTCAGCTCGTTAACTGACGCTTCGCCCAGTTAATTTACTCTCAGCTCGTTAACTGACACTTCATCCACTTCATTTACTCGCAGCTCGTTTACTGACGTTTTGTCCAGCTCATTTGCTCACTATTATACTGTTAGTCTGTACTTCAGTGAACCAAACTTTCATCAGTGTTGACTGTCTTTGGCTTTCGTCTCTTTCTGAATCTCTGCCAGGAATGTTGTGTAAATATCAACATTGAACTTATTTAATATTAATAATAATTATAAAAATAATGAATAATGATGATGTTTGGCTCCAGCAGCCGTTTGAACAGATTTCAAGTATCCTGATGTCAGATTTTTTTTTACATAGGTTGACATATCAAATGCGATCCTCTCACGTTTTCTATAACAATAGAAAACAATAGACACAAAATGGAATACAAAAGACAAACTACACATATAAATGTAGACAGAAAGTTTAACTTTGCAGGAGCAGTTGCATAGTATTCTCAGGTCGTTCCAATGTGGAAAAGAGTCTCTTCCAATAAGAAATACGATGCTTCATCACTAAACATAAATGCTTTATCTTGACTGGGAAAATGCTTTTCCTGCAGGAAGCAGGAAGTGTTTCTAACATCTTTACGAGCAGCCGCACTCCTCCACAATCATGTTCTCTATGTCTTTCTTGATGATCTTCTGCTCTTCGTTGTAGTACAGCATCGACATTGCGCGCAGCCTCGTCGGCACGCAGCACGACTTGATGTTTTGAAAGGGGCCGTAGCCCCTCATTCGATAATGATTGATGACCGTTGAATGGAAGGAGAGGGACGAGCCGCTGATGCTCGCCATGTGGTTCAGACAGTCGCCCTCGCAGTAGTTGGCATGGTAACCAGACGGCGCTATAATCCAGTCGTTCCAGCCGATGTCTTTGAAGTTCACGTAAAACTGTCGTTTGCAGCAGACGCGTATTTTCCCATCGCACTCCAGACCTCGTTTAACTCGTCGTTGAGTTACCTCCTCCAGAGCTCGAAGCACCACCATGAGGAACGGTCGGTGTGACTGTTCTCTCGCTCGCTCGCCGTCAGCAGGCACCAGGACGGGTGTGACTCCAGCCTCGGCGCACAGCGGGCAGGAAATCCGCAGGCTGAGCGAGCTGCCCCCGCCGCTGTCCAGCAGAGTCTGAACGCTGCGAGAGACGGCGAAGGTGTGCCAGCCGCTGCGACGAGTGTCCACCATCTTCTCTGAAACACAATCATCCTCCTCCTCGCCCTCAGGACGAAGCTGCAGCAGCTGCATCATCACTTTGCCTTTCACTCGGATTCCCTTCGACACCTTCAGAAAGATCCAGACGTTCGCCTGTTCCACCACCGAGGGGCCATCATCCTCCTTCGAAATGTCAAAGGTCACCATGTTCACAGAGGCTCCTACAGCAGAGAGCACAGTTAACATGTTAGCAGGAATTAGCCAAATCATCACTTTAAACAGCTGTGTTGATAAACTGAATCACCTAACTGACTTTATTTCTCTTTGATGTGGATTTTAGTGACTTGGCACTAGCTACATGCATGAATTCACACGCACATCCTCACATATGCTGTATGAGTCCTAAAAGGGGAAGTGGCAGATAGTTGGTGTGTCTTTCAACAAAGTTTGGTCGTGTTAGGGGAATCCGTCTTGCCTGTCCCTCTGCAGCAGCAGTTAATCAGCTGACCTCTGGATCACGACCAACCTGTCCACTACTCTTGTGCAAGTCTGCGAATCCATGTGGAAGTTATGTGCCTTATTGCGATAGGCCATTAACACTGCCATGCCCCCTTAAAGAACACACATTTAACTTCCATGCCAGATTTCCGCCTCCTGGGGCTCCACAGGGTGGGGACATTTAGTGGAAAGCGACCAGCTGACAGAGCGAGCCGTAGAGCTGCTGGTCGCCGTTGAGAAAGAAAACCTGATAACCAACAGTAACCTTTCAACACACAGAGCTTCAGCTTCACTCACTGACAAAGTGTGTTGGTACAAATGAGGTGAAGCTTTGAGTTTGAAACAGGGAGAAAGGTTTTACTGAAGGGTTGATAATAACGGAGGGAGATGTTTGAAGAACAACCTAAAGAAACGGTGACCCTGCTGTCTGAACTTTTTGTCTTCCTGTCATTTGGATGAATGAACAAAGAAAATGTCACAAATGATAAAAGCATGAATGGAGCTACTCCTCTAAATATACTCAGCATGAGCAGAGACCCTAAAAAAAGAAAAGGCCTGGATGCAGGGAATGCTGTTAACAAGGCCACATACACACACTCTTTGTCTTTTCTGCAGAATAATTAATGAGGCCCAGATTTGTCTGAATGAGGAGATTATTTACGGCCTGAGGCCACTCGGTATGTCCCCCCCCCCCCCTCCCCATTACTGTCCTCTAATTTCGATCCTTTGAGGGACCTTTTTAATTAAAGATCCTCTCAAAGAGAAACTATTTATAGCACAAAGCCATTCTTTACATTTGTGTAAGCAAAAAATGTGACTGGTCACGAGCTGATTCACGTTCACAGAAACCTCACCAACATATTTAATCTTTTAAACTGAGATGGTCGTTAAACTTCCAATTTCAGTTATTAAATAGAATGTTGGATTTATTCTGCAGTCTGTCACTGACCCTCTTCAGATCAATAAGCACATTCATCTTTTCCTGTAGCCTGTCATCTGTTGTCTTTCAGACAGCGGAATCTCCTTCAGTATGTCCAGGCTTTAAACTTCTCATGTTATTACTGAACCGTCCTCACACCTGACTTCAGATCAGTCCCAACTAGCTTTAGCACGTCTGTCAGGTTTCATGTCTGAGCTGAAGCAGCGCTCTGAGCACTGGGCTCGTTACAGACGCTTTACACTGAAACCCAGAGCTTCTTCTACATGAAATCTGGAGTTTCTGAGAGGACCGAGGTCTCGGAGTCTTCCTCGCACAGATGCAGCTGACCAATCAGTGCTGCGCAGGTGTGTTCAGGTTCAGTTATGACGCTGTAAAGCAGTGGATAAATGAACTTCACCTCCACATTTCCTGTGAGAGAACAGTCGAAACAGACGAGCCAATCGATTCTGACTGTGGAAATCTGTAAACAAACTTTGAACTTGTTGGGTTTTTGTGACGGAGCTGATAACAGCACACAGACAGGCCGGTGTGTCCAGGGCAGCTGATGGGTCTCCTGACTGATTTACACCCAGGACCAGTCCGTTAGAGACCAGGACTGTGAACCGGCTCAGAGACGCTCGTCTGTCTGTTTTTCTATTCTTTTTTGGGGGAAAGGGGGCAAAACCTTTCTGAGTTTTCTTTTTGGCAACAGATGCTGATTGTTAGCATCACCTCCTCTCTGACCTACAGTCACCCATAATCCCCCTCTGCAGGTATCTGGGTAATAACTGTGTACCTGATGTTTCTGTCAGACTCACCTGGCTCTGCGAAGGTGATGATCTCAGACGGGGGCTCAGGTGGTGTTCGGGCCCCGGGGCCCCGGCCCTCTTCCTGGATTTCTATGCTGCCATCTTCGGCCACGCGGCCAACATGCAGCTTCTTGATGGCGTTGAGCAGCGCGGCTCGAGGGACCGGGTGCGTCAGGTTGGGCCGAGCGCTCAGGTGCAGCATGTTGAGAATGTGACGCTTCACCGCCTCCACCATGTCGCTCTGTCCTCCCGACGAAGACGTGTTCCTCCTCATCTGAGACAGAGAGCAGGACGGACAGTCCGTGGACGGCGCCCCCTCTTGGAGCCGAGACACCCCGTCGACCTCCGGAGTCGGAGAGACCGCCGGAGAGGCGTCGATGAGAAGACCGACAGCTACGAAGAAGATCACGGCAAACAGACAGGACATGATGGGCTCTGACCGCCGCTGATGCTCCTGACAGTCGGCCCCTCGGACTCAGCACAGAAACAGGAAGCAGCTGTTGAACAGTTCAAGACCCTTTAGATCAAGGCCTCAGTAGAGTCCTGCAGAGTCCAGCAGAATTTAGCAGCTAACAGTGAAGTTACAAATCCTGAAAGACTGTCAGCAGAGAGGGGCACAAAGCAGGTCTGGTCTTTGAATCTGGTCCCGATTAGATCTGAGTGTTGCAGGTCTCGTCTCGTTGGATCCAGTCCTGATGGTTATGGTCCTGATGGTTTGGTGGTCTGAGCTGAATGAACACTGTGTGCAGGGTCACTCTACTCTCCCTCTCTGCTCTGTTACTGTAATTATACCTCTCTGCCTGTTAATCCCTCCCTCCATCCACAGAGGTATTTCCCTGAGTCACACACACTCTGGAGTGAGTAAAGTCTCTCAGAATATCTCAGGACTGTTTGTGGTGTTTCCTCCTGAATGAACGTCACGACAGAAGAGGAGGAAGGAGGGAAGAGGAGGAAGAGAGAGTGTCCCTGATTCATTCATACACCCCCCCGACCC
>NC_060155.1:29873658-29877660 GCF_021292245.1 Micropterus dolomieu | reverse complement strand
CCCCCCCCCCCCCCCCCCCCCCCCACACACACACACACACACTGGTGAGTCAGCGCGGCGTCACCATCACCTCACGTGGAGGAGAAACTGTCGGTGTGAAATTAATTTTTAGTTTGTTGTTATAATCAGAGTCCTGAACACAGCAGATGGAGTGCGCTCAGAACAGACCGCCACACACACACACACACACACACACACACACACACACACACACACACACTGTGACATCAGCACGCCCTCTGCTGGTGGGAGTCAGGTGTTACAGTCCCCTCCTCACCTGAGCTGAGTCCTCTGACTCACCTTTTGTCCTCCTGTCTGTCCCAGTAACACGAAGACACTAACTGGTTTAACTTCCAGATGTTTTACTAGGAAATCTGAAATGAATTAATATGCTTTAAAAAATTCATTTTCTCCATAATAACCACCTTTGATCTCTTACTATTGGTAAAATATTATATAATATAATATATATAAATAATAATAATAATCTTTATTTATAGAGCACTTTTCAAAATAGTGTTTCAAAGTGTTTCTTTCACTAGAGCAAAGACAATAAAACACAGCAAACAAAATAACATTTGCAGTAAAAGCCAGAGGAAAGTTGTGAAATTAAAATACAGTTAAAAGAAAAATAGATATTTAAAATCAACTACAATCAGGAAAGGCTCTTCAAGAGTTTGCTGACTCAGCCGCCCTGATTTCCTCATGCAGGCTGTTCCAGAGCCTCGTAGCCCCGACTGCAAACTGTCCCCTCTAGTTTTCAGTGGAGACTCTGGAACAGACAGCAGACGTCTGCCCGAGGATCTCAAGGGACGTGCTGGTGTGTCTCGGACAATTAGGTCAGAGAGATTACTGGGATTATGTTCTGCTAAAAATTCTCTATGTGTAAAAAAGAGCCAAACTTTTCCAGATAAATGAACGTCCATTACACGTCACTGCCAGAAGGGGGAGACAGAAGTTCCACTGCAGGTTTAACCTATGTTAACATATGTTTATCTAATGTATGTATATGTATACTTTCTGTTTTCATTTTCAATTTAGTTATAATTAGTTTTTAACGTGAGTTTGCTAGTTTAGTTTAGTTTTTATTAGTTTCAGGGTTTGGGTTAGTCTTTGTGGCTGCAGGATGCCAAGCTCAGTTCAGGTTGGTTCAGTCCGGTATAGTTTAAAATACAGTCAAACATTAAAATACAAGTATAATCATTAGAAATCATGCAGACTTGATAAAAGGGATACCTTTTTAAGCTATCTGAAGCTTGTACATAGGGGCCCAAACACTAAGCACTAACACATTGTAAATACTACAAATAAATGAAGTACATGCAATCTGCACCCTGGACAGGTCGATTATGTCAGTCTCTAGCTCTGTAAATAGGTTAAATAGGTGAAATACAATTGATGGACAGCTAAGAAATGGAGGCCCCCCCTTGGAGCCACAAACGGGTCCCTAGCACCCGGAAGGACAGTATGGCCGGAAAGCAGTTACATTAGAATATAAACCTTTATTAATCAAAAAACTCTGTATTAAAACAACGTGAAGCACAAAGAGACAGGCTGGCTGAGATATCAATGAATCACCCCTCCACTCTGGGGGGAAATCTGTTGCCATTTTAACAGCACATTTCTTATTTCCCCCCTTTTCAGTTAACTTCAGGAACAGGTCGTGATGCCAGAATGAGTCAAATGCTTTTCTGAAATCTACAAAATGAGAAAATGATGTTCTTGTTTTGGTCGACATGTTTATTAATGGGGGGGGGGGGCTGTGGATGTGGTCTGTAGTTCGATGTCGTGGCAGGTAACAGAGTCTCTCCCATTGGCCACTTGGGCGTGTTGAAAAATTAGGCTTCTGACATAACAAACAAATTGCAATGTGACACTGTCAACCATCCAACCTGATGACTGGTTGGCTGACGTACTGCGGTAAGCGTGTCGACTCATTTCCGTTTCCGGTGCTTGTGTGTTGGTACCGTGTTGTGCTGCTCTCGTTAAATTCCAGTTACATTTGTTAGATTACAGCAGCCAACTGTCCACTAACAGCGATGGCTTCTCCCTCTCGCTCTCCTACTTTCTCCTGCTCGGTGTGTCAGATGTTCAGTTACTCCTCTGCCTCCTTTAGCGGTAATAGTACGTGTAATGTAGTTTATTTATAGACATGGAGGCGAGGCTCAGTGATTTAGAAGTCCGGCTCCGCACCTTGGTAGATCAGTCTTTAGCTACTGTAGCTAGCCAGTCCCCGGTAGTTGGTGCGAAACGGCCTGAGTTAGCCTGTGGTAGCCGTCCCCCGGCATCCCCTGAGCAGCCAGGAAAGGGGGGGGGGGCTGGGTGACTGTCCGAAGGAGGGATAGTCGTAAGCATTCACGGGTCCACGGGTCACCATCAACCTGTTCATGTTTCTAACAGATTTTCCCCACTCAGCGACACACCCGCTGAGAAACCAACTCTGATCATTGGCAGCTCCATTTTGAGAAACGTGAAGTTAGCGAAGCCAGCGGCCATAGTTAAGTGCATCCCTGGGGCCAGAGGGGGCGACATTGAGTCTTATTTGACTCCCGGTTACGCCAATCGGAGGTCACTAAGATTAATGTTGAGTCGGTGTGTACATATGCAAAAACAATGTCGGACACCGTAGTTTTCTCTGGACCCCTGCCAAATCTGACCAGTGATGACATGTATAGCCGCATGTCGTCATTCCGCCGCTGGTTGTCGAGGTGGTGTCCAGCAAACGATGTGGGCTTTGTTGGTCATTGGCAGACTTTCTGGGGAAGACCTGGTCTGATCCGGAGAGACGGCATCCATCCCACTTGGGAAGGAGCAGCTCTCATTTCTAGAAATCTGGCCAAGTTTATTAGTGGACCAAATCCATGACAACCCAGAGTTGAGACCAGGAGGCAGAGTCGCAGTCTAACACACTTCTCTGCCCTTCTAATTCAGCAGTTACCCACCCAAAACCCTACGCAGAGTCGCAGTCTAACACACTTCTCTGCTCCTCCATTTCAGGAGTTACTGAGTGAAAATCCTACAGTGACGGTGTCTGCCCCCCGACCATCGAAATTATTTAAATCAAAGGTAAACAGAAGAGGAGCTGTGCATAAAAACCTCATAAAAATTAAAACCACAAGAGCAATAGTGCAAACTAATAGAAAAATTTAATGTGGACTCTTAAACATCAGATCTCTCTCTTCTAAAGCTGTACTAGTAAATGAACTAATATCAGATTATGATATTGATTTATTTTGTCTTACTGAAACCTGGCTGGGTGATGGAGAATATGTTAGCCTAAATGAATCCACCCCTCCCAGTCATATTAATACTCACATTCCTCGAGGCACAGGCCGAAGAGGTGGAGTTGCAGCTATCTTTGACTCTAGCCTACTAATCAGCTCTAAACCTAAACTAAACTATAACTCATTTGAAAGTCTTGTTCTTGGTCTTTCGCACCCATGTTGGAAATCACTGCAACCAATTCTCTTCGTTATAGTGTACCGAGCACCTGGCCCGTATTCTGAATTCTTATCTGAATTTGAGTTTTTGTCAACTTTAGTCCTTAAAACGGACAAAGTTATTATTGTAGGGGATTTTAATATTCATGTGGACGTTGAGAATGACAGCTTCAGTACTGCGTTTATCTCTCTGTTAGATTCCATTGGCTTATCTCAGAGTGTTCCTCCCACTCTCTCAAAGGACTCCTATGCTAGTTTCAGTCCCTCCCAAATCGATCATCTTTTTGATAGTGCTGCAGGCTCGCTGCGAATGACACTCAACTCTGTTGCCCCTCTAAAAAAGAAATTAATAAAACAAAGACGGTTAGCTCCATGGTATAATACTGAAACTCGCAAATTAAAGCAAATATCGCGGAAACTTGAGAGGAATTGGCGTTCCACCAAAGTGGAAAATTCTCGTTTAATTTGGCAAGATAGTCTTAAAACTTATAGGAAGGCCCTCCGTAATGCCAGAGCAGCGTACTACTCGTCATTAATAGAGGAAAATAGGAACAACCCCAGG
>NC_060155.1:29872528-29873638 GCF_021292245.1 Micropterus dolomieu | reverse complement strand
TATAACTCATTTGAAAGCCTTGTTCTTGGTCTTTCACACCCAAGTTGGAAATCACTGCAACCAATTCTCTTCGTTATAGTGTACCGAGCACCTGGTCCGTACTCTGAATTCTTATCTGAATTTGGAGTTTTTGTCAACTTTAGTCCTTAAAACGGACAAAGTTATTATTGTAGGGGATTTTAATATTCATGTGGACGTTGAGAATGACAGCTTCAGTACTGCGTTTATCTCTCTGTTAGATTCCATTGGCTTCTCTCAGAGTGTTCATGAACCGACTCACTGTTTTAACCACACCCTCGACCTTGTTCTGGTGTATGGTATTGAAATTGAACATTTAGTGGTGTTCCCACAGAATCCCTCTTTATCCGACCACTGTTTGATAACTTTTGAGTTTGTATTGCTGAACTACTCGCCATTGGGCAAAAACTTCTATACAAGATGTCTGTCTGATAGAGCTGTAGCTAAATTTAAGGATGCGATTCCATCAGCTCTAAATTCATTATCTAGTCACAAAGTAACGGAGGACTCCTATGCTAGTTTCAGTCCCTCCCAAATCGATCATCTTTTTGATAGTGCTGCAGGCTCGCTGCGAATGACACTCAACTCTGTTGCCCCTCTAAAAAAGAAATTAATAAAACAAAGACGGTTAGCTCCATGGTATAATACTGAAACTCGCAAATTAAAGCAAATATCGCGGAAACTTGAGAGGAATTGGCGTTCCACCAAAGTGGAAAATTCTCGTTTAATCTGGCAAGATAGTCTTAAAACTTATAGGAAGGCCCTCCGTAATGCCAGAGCAGCGTACTACTCGTCATTAAAGAGGAAAATAGGAACAACCCCAGGTTTCTTTTCAGCACTGTAGCCAGGCTAACAGAGAGTCACAGCTCTATTGAGCCAAGTATTCCCATAGCTCTCAGTAGTTACGACTTCATGAGCTTCTTTAATGATAAAATTCTAGCTATTAGAGACAAAATTCACCAAGACCTGCCCTCAACTGGCACCAACTTATCTCTAAACTCAGGAACCTTAGAAACAGCTGTAGAACCAGATACATGTTTAGACTGTTTTGCTTCCCTCAATCTTTACCAACTAACTTCAATAATTTCTTCA
>NC_060155.1:29855359-29872428 GCF_021292245.1 Micropterus dolomieu | reverse complement strand
CTTCTTACCTACAAAGCTCTTAATGGTCAGGCACCATCTTATCTTAAAGAGCTCATAGTACCTTACTACCCCACCAGAGCACTGCGCTCCCAGAATGCAGGGTTACTTGTGGTTCCTAGAGTCTCCAAAAGTAGACTAGGAGCCAGAGCGTTCAGCTATAAAGCTCCTCTCCTGTGGAACCAGGTTCCAGTTTGGGTTCAGGAGGCAGACACCATCTCCACATTTAAGAGTAGGCTTAAGACTTTCCTCTTTGATAAAGCTTAAAGTTAGGGCTGGCTCAGGTGAGTCCTGAACCATCCCTTAGTTATGCTGCTATAGGCCTAGACTGCCGGGGGATTTCCCATGATGCACTGAGCTCCTCTCTCCTCTACTTTCTCTCCCTCTGTATGCAACCTCATCCCATTATTGCATGTTACTAACACAACTTCTCCCCTTTCCGGTAGTCTTGTGCTTTCTCGTCCCTCTCCTCTCTCCTCCTGTCACTTCCTGCAGGTGTTTCTGGCTCTGGAGCTGTGGAGTCTGGATCTGTGGTTGCGGGTCACCTGCTGCTCCCGTGTTCCTGCTCGACACCCTCTGCTGCAACAGCTATTGTTACTAGTCCTATTGTTATTATTGTTGTTATAATCATTAACATTACGATTGTTATCATTAACACTATTATAAATATCTGTACCATTTTTCATTTAGTCTATAGCAACATCACCTTTACTGTCTTTACCTCTGTGTGTATATTGTGTAGGCTGCCTCCCTCCCCTCTCTCTCCTTCCATCCCTCTCTTTTTCTCTCTGTTCCTCTCCTGCCCTCTCTCTCTCTCTCGCTCCCCCCCCCCTCTCTCCCTCTCTCTCCCTCTCTCTCTCTCTCCCCTTCACCCCAACCGGTCGAGGCAGATGGTCGCCCACCCTGAGTCATGGTTCTGCTCGAGGTTTCTGCCTCTTAAAGGAAGTTTTTCGTTGCCTCTGTCTCCTAGTGTTGCTCTTGGTGGGAACTGTTGGGCTTCTGTAAATAACATCATAGAGTATCTATAGTCTAGACCTGCTCTTTATGAAAAGCGCTGTCAGATAACTGTTGTTGTGATTTGGCGCTATATAAATAAAACTGAATTGAATTGAATTGAATTGACACTATGACACTACAACTCCCATGAGTACTACCTGCACATAGTGTTTGCTCATTGGTCCATTAGTGAAGCCTATTGCCTTGTGCACTAGTGACGGACATGGTGTTTAAGCTAGCGGACTGGCTTTCGGTAGCGCTGGGACATTTCCTGGTGGCCTGAGTGCTGCCTTTAACCATCAACTTAACCATCGACAGCCAGGGCCGTAACCAGGGTTTCCAAAGTAGTGAGGTCCAGTTTTTGGTTTCTTTTGATAGAGCTTCTTTACAGTAATTTGGTGAAGGCTTGAACCGGCAGTGGGCACAGCGCTGCGTTAGGTGAAGAACACTCTTTTTTTCTTATGATCAGTGCAAATGTGACAGGGAAATCTTAGAATAGGCCTACTAGTATTCACAGCATGAATTAGGGGTGTAAGGGAACACAAAATTCACGGTAGCTACCATTTCAGTACAGTAGCAAATTTAACTGTCATGCACTCCACAGAAACCTAGAAACGTTTGCCAGTAAACAGAATATATCAGCTTGGTTAGAGCGACATTTCATCATCAGTATCTCAAATGTAGCCCAACACTGTCATCAGAGGCAGTGTTGGAACACACACACACACACACACACACACACATATATATTTTTTTTCACCTACAGCTCCTGGATAGCTCAGTGGTTAATGCCACTGACTTTGGTACAGGTGATCATGAGTTTGATTCCCGGTCAGTTCGGGGGGTATCCAGGTGGACCCTTAGGCAAGGTCCTTAATGCTACCAGCCTACCTCAAATACAAGAGCCATACCAGTTTGGACATCCTCCAGGTTAACAAGTGTCTTCCATTTTGACCTTGGGACTTCCAGCCCATACTCACAGCAGATGTTCCTGTACACTATGCCAGCAACCTGGTTATGGCATTCCATGTACGCACTTCCTGCCAGCATCTTACACCCTGCTGTTATGTGCTGTACTGTCTCAGGGGCGTCCTTGCACAGTCTGCACCTGTCTGCGCCTCTATTGATCTTGTACTGAGTGCCTGTTCTTGTGCCGCCATGATTAGTGCTTCTGTGCTGTCCTCCAGTCCAGCCTTTTCCAGCCACTGGTAGGATTCCTTGATATCAGCCACTTCTTCTATTTGTCTGTGGTACATGCCGTGCAGCGGCTTGTCCCTCCATGAAGGTTCTTCATCGTCCTTGTTCTCACCTTCGGGTTTCTGCTGCTTGAGGTATTGACTAAGTCCTTCATCTTTGGGGGCCATCTTCCTGATGTACTCCTGGATATTAGTCGTTTCATCCTGTACAGTGGTCTTGACACTCACTAGCCCTTGGCCTTCCTCGCTACGCTTGGTGTACAGTCTCAGGGTGCTGGATTTGGGGTGGAACCCTCCATGCATTGTGAGGAGCCTTCTTGTCTTGATGTCAGTAGCCTCTATCTCCTCCTTTGGCCAGTTTATTATACCAGCGGGGGATCTGATGACTGGCAGGGCGGATGTGTTGATGGCTTGGATCTTGTTTTTCCCATTCAGCTGACTTTTCAGGACCTGCCTTACTCTCTGTAGGTATTTGGCCGTGGCGGACTTCCTTCTGCCTCCTCATGGTTTCCATTAGCCTGCGGCACCCCAAGGTATTTGTAGTTGTCCTGAACATCTGTGATGTGGCCTTCTGGTAGTTCAATCCCCTCGGTTCTGATCATCTTCCCTCTTTTTGATACCATGCGACCACACTTGTCCAGTCTGAACGACATTCCAATGTCGTTGCTGTAGATCCTGGTAGTGTGGATCAGTGAGTCGATGTCTCGCTCATTTATGGCATACAGCTTGATGTCATCCATGTAGAGGAGGTGACTGATGGTTGTTCCACTTCGGAACCGGTATCCGTAGCCAGTCTTTTTGATGATCTGGCTGACGGGGTTCAGGCCTATGCAGAACAGCAGCGGTGATATGCTGCACTTGATGGTGACTTGTGCAATTGGCTTTGAGTTGGCTTCCAGACTTGTTTTCCACAGCCCCATTGAGTTCTTGATGAAGGCTATTAGTGTCCTGTTGATCTTGTACATTTCCAAGCATTCTAGTATCCATGTATGTGGTATTGAGGCTTTCTTGTAGTCAATCCAGGCTGTGCACAGATTGGTCTGCCTGGTCTTGCAGTCTTGAGTGACTGCCCTATCAACCAGTAGCTGGTGCTTGGCTCCCCTGGTATTACTGCCCATTCCCTTCTGGGCCCTGTCCATGTATTGAGCCATGTGCCTATTCATCTTAGCCGCTATGATGCCTGACAGGAGCTTCCATGTTGTACAGAGGCAGAGGCAGGTTATTGGCCGGTAGTTGGATGGGATTGTTCCCTTCTGGGGTCCTTCATGATCAGGACTGTCCGTCCTTGGGTTAACCATTCTGGGTGGGTCCCATCCATCAGCAGTTGGTTCATTTATGCTGCCAGGCCTTCATGGAGTGCAGTTAGTTTCTTCAGCCAGTAGGTTTGGATCATGTCAGGGCCTGGTGCTGTCCAGCTCTTCATACCTGCCACTCTTCTTGGATGTCAGTAATGGTTACTGGATCTTGTTCTGGGAGATTGCTGTGATCTGTTCTTAGATCCACTAGCCACTGAGCATTGGTGTTGTGATACCTCTTTCTCCCATATGTTCTTCCAGTACTGTTCAGTCTCAGCCCTGGGTAGATCTGATCTTGTGTTATTACCCTGCCACTGAGAGTACATGGTTTTGGATGGTTTGGTGAAGAACATCCAGTTTATTCTCCTGGCTTCTGCTTCTCCCTTTAGGCGGGTAGCCAGAGCGGTGAGTCTTTGTTTGGCAGTCTCCAGAGCCTCAGGTATCGACAGCTTGTTGTATTTTTTAGGTAGCGTGTGTGTATATATATATATACAGTATATATATATAAACACAATACTATGAGAATAGAATTGGTATCTTTTTTTTATATTATGTGCATTTTTTCATCGTAAACCTTTACACACGGTGAGTAACAGCCAATAAAGTACGCTGTGCGCGACTTGAAGTGAATCTGTGATCGACCGTGTGGTCTCTTTATGAAAGTTGTTGACGCCCATTTATCTGAATTACTTCCACCTGGCTTGACATAGTCGCATCTTCTGAGCTGGTTTGGCCTTTGTGAAACTAGAAAGTAGAATTTAGAAATTCAGGATAAGAGATAAAGCCAGGCTTGATCAGAGCATCCTGGCTTTATCTCTTATCCTGAATTTCTAAATTCTACTTTTGTGCAACAGGCCTCTGGATCTGCTTGTTGCTGGCCAGCCTGTGTACCTGCCTACTGGTCTATCTGCCTTTACCTGCATGTAAGCTCATTATTGGACAATAACATCCTTGAACTGCACTGTATCTACCTGTTCTGTCTGTGTTGGGGTCCAGTCCCTATTGTCTCAGCAAGCCCACCCCTGACAAGAGTATAGGTCCCAGCACAGATCGCTGTGGAACCAGAGGTCCAAAGGGGCACCATTTACCAACACCTGCTGTTTCCTGTTCTGTAAAAAGTCCTGTATCTGGTCCGTCAGTCTCTCTGTGGAAAGGGCTTTTAATTGTGACAGTAGGAACTGCATCAGAAGCTGGTTGGAGGTCCATGTGTTGTCCTTCAGATGGTGGCAGTTATTAAAAACGTATTCCTGCTGAGCTGTCTCCAGGCCCTGTGCAGCAGTGCAGGTCACCTATGGCCTGCTTCAGGTGAGCTAAAACAACCCATGGTGCATTGGTGTCTGCTGTACACTGCTGAATGGTCCTGTTTTATTCTGTATGTCTGATGTTCTGAATGCCTGCTGAGGCAAATAGCTTATCTGATCAAACAGCAGGTTACATCACTTCCTGTTTACTGGAAATGCCAAAATAGCGCATGTGTAATGTGGTCCAGCTGCACACAAACACCTTCAGGTGAACCTCTGAGACATGATGAATGTGTTCACCTGTGACCTGCCCCTGCCAGCAGCTGATCTGAGTGACTAAAATACAGTTTCATTAAAAAACCCACAATCAGTTGACTGTCGCTTTAAGCACGTCCCCCCCCGCGCGCACACACACACACACACACACACACACACATACACATACACACACACACACACACACACACAGAGCCTCCTGTCAGCACGTCTCTCTCTCTCCTTGTTAATCCGCCTCTCTCTCTCTCTGCAGTCATCATGGCGGAAATCAAAACGGGAATCTTCGCTAAAAACGTGCAGAAACGGCTGAACCGAGCGCAGGAGAAGGTAAGAGCTGTGATGATGATGATGAAGATGAAGATGGGGGGATTTAGGAGGTGGAGACGGTGGAGGACAGATGGAGGAGAACAGATTATATGGCTGTGGGAGGCTGCGGGCCTGTGGAGCGTTTCTTTCTGCTCTTATTCCACAATAATCCAAATCTTTCCAGTGTTTCCGGTATTTAGTCATTTACTATCCGGTACTGATCCGCACAGAGTGGGGCACCAAGTGTTTTCATTTATTCAGCATATAAAAACAGTAAAATCATCAGACGCTGACGGAGAGCGTTTTGATTGGCTGATGCAGTCCGACTGTGGATTAACTGTAACACATCTCGATGACATCACAAATGCGGTGAAACATGCCGCGCGTGTGTTTCAGGCTTTAAATAAACGATGGCGAGGAGGTGTTCTCCTGCTCCAAGGTCGGGCGGGGGGATGCCCTTCTGTGGCGTGATGACGTCACTTCTGTCGCCAGATCAGCTACCTTCACGTTATTTATAGGAGAAGGCGCAGTCAGTAAATCACTGGATATACTGCACATACGTGTATACTATATCTATTCATAGGTCTCCTGTAAGCTGGGGATGCTGGGGACATGTCCCCACCACATTTTGAAATGTCAAAAAGAAAAAAACAAGCTGCTGAATTCTGCATTATGTTCTGTTATATTTATGAACGTCACCTACCAGCTGAATGTTTACCTTTATATAAATAAAGATATTTCCACTGTAACTTGGGGCACAAAATGGCCCCAGAATGCTGGAAATAAAGTGTTTAATGCTTAAATTTTCTGGATGAGGACTCCCCCTTATTTATTATTTCTTCAAAATAGTGTTAAAAATCTTGTTGTCTTCTCGTGCATCGTCATGTCTTGTTAGTGACCAAAGAATCAAATCATTGATTGATGTTAGGCTTAGCTTTTGTGGTGCCGAAACATTACCCTGTTCTGAATAGTCTGTGAGAACTGTCCATGGAGCTGGAAGATGGCCCGGTTCTGATTGGGCAGTGAGGACTGTCCATGGAGCTGAAACATTACCTGGTTCTGATTGGGCAGTGAGGACTGTCCATGGTACTGAAACATTACCCGGTTCTGATTGGGCAGTGAGGACTGTCCATGGTGCTGAAACATTACCCGGTTCTGATTGGACAATGAGAACTGTCCATGGTGCTGAAACATTACCCGGTTTTGATTGGACAGTGAGGACTGTCCATGGTGCTGAAACATTACCCGGTTCTGATTGGACAGTGAGGACTGTCCATGGTGCTGAAACATTGCCCAGTTCTGATTGGACAGTGAGGACTGTCCATGGTGCTGAAACATTACCCGGTTTTGATTGGACAGTGAGGACTGTCCATGGAGCTAGAATATTACCTGGTTCTGATTGGGCAGTGAGGACTGTCCATGGTGCTGAAACATTGCCCAGTTCTGATTGGGCAGTGAGGATTGTCCATGGTGCTGAAACATTACCCGGTTCTGATTGGACAGTGAGGACTGTCCATGGAGCTAGAACATTACCTGGTTCTGATTGGGCAGTGAGGACTGTCCATGGTGCTGAAACATTACCCAGTTCTGATTGGGCAGTGAGGACTGTCCATGGAGCTAGAAGTTTACCCGGTTCTGATTGGGCAGTGAGGACTGTCCATGGTGCTGAAACATTACCCAGTTCTGATTGGGCAGTGAGGACTGTCCATGGAGCTAGAAGTTTACCCGGTTCTGATTGGGCAGTGAGGACTGTCCATGGTGCTGAAACATTACCCAGTTCTGATTGGGCAGTGAGGACTGTCCATGGAGCTAGAAGTTTACCCGGTTCTGATTGGGCAGTGAGGACTGTCCATGGTGCTGAAACATTACCCAGTTCTGATTGGGCAGTGAGGACTGTCCATGGAGCTAGAAGTTTACCCGGTTCTGATTGGGCAGTGAGGACTGTCCATGGTGCTGAAACATTACCCAGTTCTGATTGGGCAGTGAGGACTGTCCATGGAGCTAGAAGTTTACCCGGTTCTGATTGGGCAGTGAGGACTGTCCATGGTGCTGAAACATTACCCAGTTCTGATTGGGCAGTGAGGACTGTCCATGGAGCTAGAAGTTTACCCGGTTCTGATTGGGCAGTGAGGACTGTCCATGGTGCTGAAACATTACCCAGTTCTGATTGGGCAGTGAGGACTGTCCATGGAGCTAGAAGTTTACCCGGTTCTGATTGGGCAGTGAGGACTGTCCATGGTGATGAAACATTACCCGGTTCTGATTGGGCAGTAAGGACTGTCCATGGAGCTAGAACATTACCTGGTTCTGATTGTGCAGTGAGGACTGTCCATGGTGCTGAAACATTACCCAGTTCTGATTGGACAGTGAGGACTGTCCATGGTGCTGAAACATTACCCGGTTCTGATTGTGCAGTGAGGACTGTCCATGGTGCTGAAACATTACCTAGTTCTGATTGGGCAGTGAGGACTGTCCATGGTGCTGAAACATTACCCAGTTCTGATTGGGCAGTGAGGACTGTCCATGGTGCTGAAACATTACCCAGTTCTGATTGGGCAGTGAGGACTGTCCATGGTGCTGAAACATTACCCAGTTCTGATTGGGCAGTGAGGACTGTCCATGGAGCTGTGTCCTAATGGATGTTAATAATGTGTATAGAACAACATTCAGTAGAAGAGAATGGGAGGACATGTTTCCACTAAATAATGTAATGTGGAATTCAGATTTCCAGTTTTGTAGAATACACTGTTTCTGTTGGTTTTAGACCAGCTGACAGTAAAGGTTTTCTTTCAGCTGTAACAGAAACACCTTTTGTGCTGTGTTCAGGGACACGTTCAGCAGGTGTCACGAGGTTTCAGCCAGAAATACAACCCAGACTTATTAAATATTAAACACAGGTCAGAGTCACTGTAGCCGAGCTGCTTCACAGTTCAGTAGTTTTAATACGTGTTTCAGGTCTAGTTCTGTTTCCTGTTTCACGGAAAAAAATCTACTCTAGTCCCACAAAGACTCAAAGGTGAAATGTTTTTTTAATGACAAACGACATTGCTGAGGGATTAGGAAGTGTGACTGTTGACGGCAGGAGGCCGGCATTGTGGCACCAGAGTTCTGTAGCTCAGGAGAAATAAATGGAGCAAAAAGACAAAAAGAGCAGTAAGGATGGAAACAACCTGCTGCTGACTGACTGGAGACCAGGACTGTTTCAGCAGCAGGCTTGTTGAGAGGATTGCCAGCAGGTATGGAGATGAACCAGATCCCAGGAGAAAAATAACAAAATACTCAACCTGGTTTATACGGGTGCTCCCGTAAAAGATAGATAGATACTTTATTGATCCTTCACAGGGATTTACATTTGTTACATTAGCAGCAGCAACCACATTCATTCCTCACAGGCAGCAGTGATCTATTAGTTAGTAAAACCTTTTAAATAAATGTAGCTAAAATATGCTATGCCCTCTAATAATAATAATAATAATAATAATAATAATAATACTAAAAACAAAAATAGATAAAAATAATACATAATAAAAAATTGTTCATTGTTCATGATAATGTTCATTTTTCTCAACATTCTCATCTCTGCCACCTGCCAACCCAGTCACGCATGATGCCAATGATGGAGTTTTTTCATCAGTTTGATCTGGATTTGATTGATAGCCTTCATTGTCCCTGATGGTCCATTTGGTTGGCAACAGTAGTCACTACACATCATAAACCAAATAATAAATAGAAGACAAGTACATATAACATATAGGTGTTATCAACATACAGTAAAGCTACCATGAGATATAGAGCACCGTGTATCCATCAGTCCTGTATTACAGTATTTGTGCAACAGCAGCCAGGTCTACAGCTTGTTTTAAAAACCCAACAGTTGATGGAACAAATTATCTCAAATATCAGTTTGATTTGTCCCTCCTAGGGAAAGCGTACCTCCTCCCTAATGGCAGGAGTTAAAATTCTGCAAGAAGAGGGTGTCGAGGGTCCACCAAGATGGCCTTTGCTTTCCAAATGGCTCTCTCTTTATAAACATGGTCAAGATCATTCAAATTAGTGCCAAAAGTCTTTTGGCAAACTTTAACAATCTTTCTCAGCCTATTTTGTTAACCATGCTGAGGTTACCAAACCAGCAGATCATTGCAAATGTTAAAATTGACTCAATAACAGATGAAAAAAATATTTTCAAAAGCGATCAATGTTAAAATCCCTCACAAAAAACAATCTCTGCTTGGCCTTTTTACAGGTGGAGTCAGTGTCGGCATCAAAAGTCAATTTATCATCCAGGAAGGTGCCCAAGTCCCCATACTGGCTTACTGTCTCTACAGCTCTGCCACTGATAAAAGTCTGTACAATGACAGGAGGGTTTCAGCGGAAGTCGATCAGCATATCTTTTGTCTTTGAGACATTCAGTTCCAAGTATGAGACATTACACCATTTGATGAAATTGTCCAGTACTGGTCCATGGCCCACTTCATGGTCCTGCAGTCAATGGTGTAAAGCACAAATAATAAAGGTGACAAGATGTACCACTGGGGTGATTCTGTTTACTGAGTGTGTTCCTGTTCGATGTGCAAACGCTCACCACCCTGGCACACCACACCAAATAACAGAAAACTGTCCACAACAATCTTATAGAAGGTGCACAGCAGGGGCTGGCAAATTGAAAGATCACAGCCTTCTTAAAAAATAACAGCCTGCTTTCACCCATTTTATATACTGCCTCCATGTGGCGGGACCAGTCCAGCTTGTTATCCAGCTGTATCCTAGCTATTTATAGTTTGATACAAGCTCCTGTCCTGAGTGAGGGTAGCATCCATAATTAAACAATGGGGAACCCAGGATCTCTCCTCCAGCCCATATCCCTCCCAGTTGACCAGAAACTGAAATCCTGAGCCCCAATTGTGAACATCCGTTATTTGCTGCACAGTGAAGACTGGATGATTGTCAATGACCTAGGGGGTGGAAGGGGTTTGGCCGGAGGGCTAAGAGAGCATGAGGAGACAGGTTCGAGCAAGGACACGTGGAAAGTAGGGTGCACCTTCATAGAGGTACATAGATTCAGTTTCGTCACAGAAGGAATGACCAGGTGAGAGGTTACGAGTTGTCACACACTGTAGTGCTGTCTAGAAGTCCTGGTTGGCCTGCTCTGTCTGCCCATTTGTCTGAGGGTCACACCCAGAGCCTTGCAGAAAGCTTTCCAGACCGCAGACTGCTGCCATGAAATTGCGGGCCCAGATCCGACACAATATTCTGAAGAATCGCAGGCAGGCAGGCTAAATCTTGTGGTCCGTCCAAACCGTGAAAAATTGTTCCAGTGTCTCCAGTCCTCCAACGGCAAAACCCCAACCAAATACTCAGCCGGGAACAGACGACGGGAGAAAAAACCAAACATAACGGGTCCCGGATGGACCGTCACGCTCTGAAATACACACTGAGACGTGGAGCTGCAGTTACGTTCTTCATGCAAACAAACATCTTCTGTCCACAGCACAGGTAGCTGCTGTCAGGCCTTTTAACACAAAAGACAGTCTTCAAATCTAACCTAACCCTAATGACAGGACAAAAACCATCAATGACACACATGCATGCATGCACTGTGGCAAAACTGTGTACCTTCCCCAGATCCAATTTCCCTCCAGCTGTTCACCTGTGAGTCCCTCATATAGGGTACGTGACCACTGTGATATCCTGCCTATGCTCCTGAGGGGCAAGTGGACTACCATCACCCTTAAACAAATGACCATACACAACATACAGCACACATCAAAATTGGCTATAACAGATGTCTTATGTGTTTCACAATAAATCTGTATCATTCCCTAATTTCTCAGGTGCTGCAGAAACTGGGAAAGGCAGACGAGACCAAAGATGAGCAGTTTGAACAAGTGGTTGTCAACTTCAGGAGACAGGAGGTGAGAGATGTTTACAGGACTGCGAAGCAAGTTGGACATAGCCTAAACCCTAAACCCCCATCAGAGATAACGGGTATCAGTGGTTATCAGCTCTTTTTAGTAATACAGGTTTTCTCCATCAAGCTCTGTGCTGATTCCCATAAAAGACGTTTGATGCGTGATTTGACTCTTCTTCCGCACAAAATGGAGCGATTGCAGGCCGCCTACTTCAGTCAAGAGTAACGCGTTATAATGGAGAGGAATGCTGGCTGAAAACAGACTTAATGCACATAGAGCTCTTAAGCTTTGCACTTGATAGGCCTACAGCATATTTTTATATATTTACAAAGGTGATGCTCAAGAATTATGGAAATCACGTCAGTTTTTGGCCAAATCGAAGGAATAAAACGGACTTGGCAGCAAATCAGGAGCAAGCATAAAAACTTGATCCAATGTGTTGTGTAGCTGCTGGGCCTGCTGGGATAATTCTGTTAGTGTGTAGATGAGTGTTAACATTACCTGTAGCAAACAGGAAAAAAAGATCTTCTGCAGACATGAACCATGCAGCTGCACTGTAGCGTCGCTAACTGACACGCACTGACTCTTTGTTCAACAACTTGTCTAACGTATGGCTCGCAGGTTTGTACTTCTGCAGCTGAGGATCTCTATCACTCAAACAGAACATGGTCAGGAAAAGAAGCAGTGAAAGGGCGGCACTTTTTATAGCTGATTTAAATCCTAAACTGCACAGACCTCCTTAAAAGAGAGTAGCCAGTAATCTGACTTTAGGCTCAACACGCCTAGCTAACCCAGTAATCTGGCTTCCTGTAGCCCCCTCTACTGGTAGTCGACAAGAAGACGCTTTATTGGCCACTTCCTGCGTAACTACAACAACACATCCTGTTTTTCAGAATAAGAGCCCCACTTCCTCCCAATACATGTTAGCATGTAGATTCTTACAGAGACAGATATTTGGCTAATTATAACACAACTTTTATGAAAATATTATACACATTTACAGCACAACGTGTTGGATCATTAACATGTTGACCTGATAATGGAAAGTCAGGATCAGCAAAGTTCTCACAGTTCATCCTGAGGGGAACATGAAGGTCTTCACCACATTTCATCACAGTCCATCCAACAGCTGCTGATGTTTTGGTCTGGACCAACAGACTAATGTCTGTAGAGTGGAGACGTTAGTGTGACTGAAGATTAAGAAACTTCTGTCTGCTCAGGAAATATTAACAAAGGAACATCAGAGACTAGTTTAGATCAGTTGGTTCATCTTTGATCTAAATAATAAATCAAATGAATGATGACCAATATCTTCATGTGTTTTTAACCGCTACTGTGTGTGTCCTGTCAGTCTGAAGGTTCTCGGCTGCAGAGGGAGATGAAGTCCTACATGTCGTCCATTAAAGGTGAGAAACATCATACATCAAATATGGAAACAGATGTCTTAGTGCTGGTACAAAAAGAGCCTGTTTCATAGAAGGTAAATACACATGAAAAGGTTAAAGGTCAGATGACAACGTCCATCAGTTAACTCTGTTTTTGTTGTGAAGGGATGCAGCAGGCCTCCATCAACCTGACCCAGTCTCTGCATGAAGTCTACGAACCAGACTGGCACGGAAAAGATGACGTCATGGTCATTGGGAAGGTCAGACTCATGAAAACACCCATATGACAAGATGACACCCGAATGCATCACACAGGATGAAACTGTAGTAGAAAAATTAAACTGCAGCGCCTGTAGGTGTGAGATCCCGGTGTCCAGGTGTCTGCAGGTCTTCACAGGAAGCTGAACTGAAAACTGTGATTTTCAAACATAAGGTTTTTTATATTCTGCTATGGAAACGAACATTAAAGTTTAAACAGTTATTATTTTCTGTGTTTGTGTGTTCGCACCTACAGTAACGTGTAGCCACGTCAGTGTTAATCAGCAGCAAGCAGTCATGATGGTTGTTTTAAACAGCTGTAATGTAATTATATGATTTCTAAATCAAGTTGTTTTTTTCCTGGTGACGTCACATTCAAGTGAGGAGAAAAACTATTAAACAGAATCATTTTATAATTTTTAGGCCCACAGCTTGAAGGGATGAGGTTTGGAGTCACAGCATTGTTGTAAAGTTTTGGCTTGTCAACATGAGATGTGTTTCCTGCAGGACTGTGATGCATTGTGGGAAGACTTCCATAACAAACTGGTGGACTCGACGCTGCTGAACCTGGATGCATACCTGCAACAGTTTCCAGACCTCAAAGTAACAAACTGTTTGTTTTTCAATTCAAAAGTGTTTTACAGGGTTGATGTAGAAACTAAGAACTTTGTGATGTTTCAGACTCGTGTTGCCAAAAGAAGTCGGAAACTCATCGATTACGACAGCGCTCGACATCATGTCGAAACCCTGCAGATGTCAGGGATGAAGAATGACCGCAAAATGATGAAGGTGAGTCCACACGTCTGTAATTAAACATGATGTAGGTTAGAAAATTAAAAAGGTAAAGGTGCGGATGTTAAATACCACCTGTTCAGGTGTTTGATCTGTTCGGGTGTTATATTTGATCTGTTCAGGTCTTTGATCTGTTCGGGTGTTTGTTCTGTTCAGGTCTTTGATCTGTTCCGGTGTTTGTGTGTTCGCACAACAGTAACGTGTAGCCATGTCAGTGTTAATCAGCAGCATGCAGTCATGATAGTTGTTTTAAACAGCTGTAATTAAATTAGCTGTAATTAAATGTTCTATTGGATCTGTTCAGGTGTTTGATCTGTTCAGGTGTTTGATATGTGCAGGTGTTTGATCTGTTCAGGTGTTTGTTCTGTTCAGGTCATTGACCTGTTTCGGTGTTTGTGTGTTCGCACAACAGTAACGTGTAGCCATGTCAGTGTTAATCAGCAGCACGCAGTCATGATGGTTGTTTTAAACAGCTGTAATTAAATTAGCTGTAATTAAATGTTCTATTGGATCTGTTCAGGTGTTTGATCTGTTCAGGTGTTTGATATGTGCAGGTGTTTGATCTGTTCAGGTGTTTGTTCTGTTCAGGTCATTGACCTGTTTCGGTGTTTGTGTGTTCGCACAACAGTAACGTGTAGCCATGTCAGTGTTAATCAGCAGCACGCAGTCATGATGGTTGTTTTAAACAGCTGTAATTAAATTAGCTGTAATTAAATGTTCTATTGGATCTGTTCAGGTGTTTGATCTGTTCAGGTGTTTGATATGTGCAGGTGTTTGATCTGTTCAGGTGTTTGTTCTGTTCAGGTCATTGACCTGTTTCGGTGTTTGTGTGTTCGCACAACAGTAACGTGTAGCCATGTCAGTGTTAATCAGCAGCACGCAGTCATGATGGTTGTTTTAAACAGCTGTAATTAAATTAGCTGTAATTAAATGTTCTATTGGATCTGTTCAGGTGTTTGATCTGTTCAGGTGTTTGATATGTGCAGGTGTTTGATCTGTTCAGGTGTTTGTTCTGTTCAGGTCATTGACCTGTTTCGGTGTTTGTGTGTTCGCACCAACAGTAACGTGTAGCCATGTCAGTGTTAATCAGCAACACGCAGTCATGATGGTTGTTTTAAACAGCTGTAATTAAATTAGCTGTAATTAAATGTTCTATTGGATCTGTTCAAGTGTTTGTTCTGTGCGGGTGCTTGTTCTGTTCAGGTTATTGATCTGTTCAGGTGTATGTTCTGTTCAGGTCATTGATCTGTTCCGGTGTTTGTGTGTTCGGGTGTTTGATCTGTTCGGGTGTTTGTTCTGTTCGGGTGTTTGTTCTGTTCAGGTCTTTGATCTGTTCCGGTGTTTGTGTGTCCTTACAACAATAACGTGTAGCCATGTCAGTGTTAATCAGTAGCACGCAGTCATGATGTTTTAAACAGCTGTAATTAAATTAGCTGTAATTAAATGTTCTATTGGATCTATTCAGCTCTTTGATCTGTTCATGTCTTTGATCTGTTCAGGTGTTCTATTGGATCTGTTCGGGTGTTTGTTCTGTTCAGGTCTTTGATCTGTTCAGGTGTTCTATTGGATTTGTTCAGGTCTTTGATCTGTTCATGTGTTTGATCTGTTCAGGTGTTTGATATGTGCAGGTGTTTGATCTGTTCAGGTGTTTGTTCTGTTCAGGTCATTGATCTGTTCCGGTGTTTGTTCTGTTCAGGTCATTGATCTGTTCCGGTGTTTGTGTGTTCGCACCAACAGTAACGTGTAGCCATGTCAGTGTTAATCAGCAGCACGCAGTCATGATGGTTGTTTTAAACTGCTGTAATTAAATTAGCTGTAATTAAATGTTCTATTGGATCTGTTCAGGTGTTTGTTCTGTGCGGGTGCTTGTTCTGTTCAGGTCTTTGATCTGTTCCGGTGTTTGTTCTGTTCAGGTCTTTGATCTGTTCTGGTGTTTGTTCTGTTCAGGTCATTGATCTGTTCGGGTGTTTGATCTGTTCAGGTGTTTTAATTGTTCAGGTGTTTGATCTGTTCAGATGTTATGTTGGATCTGTTCAGGTGTTTGATCCTTTCAGGTGTTCTATTTAATATGTTTTTGATTTGTGCAGGTGTTTGATCTTTTCAAGTGTCATATTGGATCTGTTCAGGAGTTTGATCTGTTCAGGTGTTCTATTGGATCTGTTCAGGTGTTTGATCCTTTCAGGTGTTCTATTTAATATGTTCAGGTGTTTGATTTGTGCAGGCGTCATATTGGATCTGTTCAGGTGTTTGATCGGTTCAGATGTTATGTTGGATCTGTTTGGGTGTTTGATCTGTTCAGGTGTTTTAGGAAGTTAATTTCGTTAACAGACTTTTTTTGCAGGCTGAAGAAGAGTTAAAAAAGGCCCAGAAAGTCTTTGATGAGCTGAACGTTGGTCTTCAGGATGAACTGCCGACTCTCTGGGACAGGTGGGTCAAACACCTCTCTGATGGCATCATCTTACGCCGTGTTGCTGTTGAACAGAAAGTGATTACTGAACACAGTTTCTTTGTTTTAAAGATTTTTTTGGCCATTGTGCTTTTATGTAGTCCATGTAAAGAAAGGAAACACGAGAGAGAGAGAGAGAGAGGAGTCATGACATTCAACAAAGGTTCCTCTGTCACAGTCCATTTGGCTACCACAGTGCTTTATTAAATAAGCTTCCAGTGTGCAGTGAACTGTGGCCCAGAAGATACTGCAGTTCATATGTTGTCATGTTGTATCACTATTCATTAAACCCAGCTACCTCCTCCTCCTCTGATGTCTGAGAAGGTTCTCAGTTATCCAGGTCAGAGTTATCCAAAGAAGGTTGAAGTCCAGGGCAGCTGGACTTGGTTGCAGATACTAGAAGACAGAAGCATGGCTGTGCCAGTGGCTCACCAGTGCCTCCTATTGTGGCCAACATCTGCATGGAAGAAGTGGAGAGCAAAGCCCTGAACTCCTTCAGAGGACCAGCACCGAGCTGCTGGTACAGATATGTGGACGACACTTAAATTAAAACCCAGCCTTCCCAGAACACATCAACTCTGTGGACAGAAACACCGAGTTCACACGAGAAGACGTCCACAATAACAGTTTGGCCTTCCTGGACTGCGCTGTACACATTGAAGAGGACAGGAGCCTGCAAACTGGGGTTTACAGAAAACCCACACACACACAGACCAATACCTACTGTTCGATTCCCACCATCCACTGGAGCACAAGCTAGGAATCATCAGAACCCTGCAACACAGAGCGGAAAACATACCAACAAGTGCCCAAGCCAGAGAGAAGGAACAGAAGCACCTGAAGGGGGCACTCACAGCCTGTGGAGACCCTAAATGGACCTTTGTGAAAACAGCCAGATCCAGGAAGAAGAGCAAAACTACAGGGGACGAGGAGAAGAAGGTAAAACGCAACAACATTGTGATTCCATACCTG
>NC_060155.1:29849163-29855339 GCF_021292245.1 Micropterus dolomieu | reverse complement strand
AGCTCAGAGAGACTAGTTGCAGAGCTCAGAGAGACTAGTTGCAGAGGTCAGAGAGACTAGTTGCAGAGCTCAGAGAGACTAGTTGCAGAGCTCAGAGAGACTAGTTGCAGAGCTCAGAGAGACTAGTTGGAGAAGTCAGAAAGACTAGTTGCAGAGGTCTGGAGACTAGTTTTAGAGGTCTGGGGATTAGTTGCAGAGGTCTGGTGACTAGTTGCAGAGGTCAGAGAGACTAGTTGCAGAGGTCACAGAGACTAGTTGCAGAGCTCAGAGAGACTAGTTGCAGAGGTCAGAGAGACTAGTTGCAGAGGTCACAGACACTAGTTGCAGAGGTCAGAGAGACTAGTTGCAGAGGTCAGAGAGACTAGCTGCAGAGGTCAGAGGTCTAGTTGCAGAGGTCAGAGAGACTAGTTGCAGAGGTCAGAGAGACTAGCTGCAGAGGTCAGAGACACTAGCTGCAGAGGTCAGAGACACTAGCTGCAGAAGTCAGAAAGACTAGTTGCAGAAGTCAGAAAGACTAGTTGCAGAGGTCAGAAAGACTAGTTGCAGAGGTCAGAAAGACTAGTTGCAGAGGTCTGGGGACTAGTTTTAGAGGTATGGGGATTAGTTGCAGAGGTCAGAGAGACTAGTTGCAGAGGTCAGAGAGACTAGTTGCAGAGGTCACAGAGACTAGTTGCAGAGGTCAGAGAGACTAGTTGCAGAGGTCACAGAGACTAGTTGCAGAGGTCACAGAGACTAGTTGCAGAGGTCAGAGACACTAGTTGCAGAGGTCAGAGAGACTAGTTGCAGAGGTCAGAGAGACTAGTTGCAGAGGTCAGAGAGACTAGTTGCAGAGGTCACAGAGACTAGTTGCAGAGGTCAGAGACACTAGTTGCAGAGGTCACAGAGACTAGTTGCAGAGGTCAGAGACACTAGTTGCAGAGGTCACAGAGACTAGTTGCAGAGGTCAGAGACACTAGTTGCAGAGGTCACAGAGACTAGTTGCAGAGGTCAGAGAGACTAGTTGCAGAGGTCAGAGAGACTAGTTGCAGAGGTCACAGAGACTAGTTGCAGAGGTCACAGAGACTAGTTGCAGAGGTCAGAGAGACTAGTTGCAGAGGTCAGAGAGACTAGTTGCAGAGGTCACAGACACTAGTTGCAGTTGGTCAGAATATTTGTTTGTTTGTTGACCTTATTTGTCCAAACGCCCACAGACAGACAGATGACTCATCTTCATCGGGACGAGGAGTGGAGCAGTCAGATTTAAACAGTAAATTCCTAAACACACTACTAACGGACACAAACTCATATGAGACACAGGTACAGATATGTGGACGACACCTGGGTCAAAATTAAAAGCTTTCACAGAACACATCAACTCTGTGGACAGTAACATCAAGTTCACACGAGAAGATGTTCACAACAACAGTTTGGCCTTCCTGGACTGCGCTGTACACATTGAAGAGGACAGGAGCCTGCAAACTGGGGTTTACAGGAAACCCACACACACACAGACCAATACCTACTGTTCGATTCCCACCATCCACTGGAGCACAAGCTAGGAATCATCAGAACCCTGCAACACAGAGCGGAAAACATACCAACAAGTGCCCAAGCCAGAGAAGAGGAACAGAAGCACCTGAAGGGGGCACTCACAGCCTGTGGAGACCCTAAATGGACCTTTGTGAAAACAGCCAGATCCAGGAAGAAGAGCAAAACTACAGGGGACGAGGAGAAGAAGGTAAAACGCAACAACATTGTGATTCCATACCTGTCTGGAGTATCAGAGAAACTCAGGAGGATAAAGCTGGACTTTAACCTTCTTTGCAGAATGCTCCTTTAATCCGTAACAGAGGGCAGAGATCGCCTCATGAAAGTGTAACAACCTCAAAAGAAACCAGCAGAATGAGACCTCTGACATGTATAGCAATTGTAAGTCGCTCTGGATAAAAGCATCAGCTAAATGAGTAAATGAAATGCAGAAAACAAAGTGACACCCAGCAGATTCAGGTCTCCGATCTGAACCTGATCTCACTGATCAGGGTCATCACTAACAACTTCATCGGCATGTGGATGTTAAAACACTTCATTTTCTCCTACGGTGCTAGCCCCGACCCCTGACCACTTCTAAGTCAAAGCTAAAGACTAATACTAATACTGGAAGACGTTTCGTCCCTCATCCAAAGGACTTCTTCAGTTCTGACTGACTGGCAGGGAAACTCAGCTATTTAACCTCAGTGGGGTCGTTGGCCCGGGTCGTCGATACCGCCGGTTCGTTAGTGTTCCTTGTTGCTGTGACGACAGTCGTTACAGTCGTTGAGACTACCTGTGGCCGAGACCCAACGACCATCGTTGGTATCTTCACCTGAGGCCAATAGGTTACGTTTGTTGAGTTTCCTGGGAAGTGATGAAAGGACAGCATTGTAAGTGGGGGATAAGTGGTGGCGTAGACCCCCTCCCCTGTTCGTTGGAAGGATAGATCCTCTTAGTCTGGATTTCTTTTGGTGTGAAAAACCTTTTGTATGTTTGTATAGCCTGGTGTATGAACTGCGCTGGACCCGGAGTGCGGGCCTGAGGAAGTGTTGGTGTTTACGCCGCGAGCACAGGAGCTTTAGGCTGCCGGGAGGAGGTTTTCAGGCTCCGACATCCCGAGCAGTCTATTTTTGACGGAAGCTGCGTTGAGAAGCACAGAGCAGATGAGCTGGGCAGGAAGTCAGACACAGAACGACAGAGAGAATTCGGTTGATTTTCAAAATAAAACCCGATTGTACATCAACAATAAACACACTTCAAACAGACAAAAAAAGAAGCAGTTTAACTACGTAACCGACTTAACCATGTTAGAAGCACAAAAATCAAGGACAACTGAACAAACCAACAAAATCTGAACAAATCAGCAAAATCAGGCGGGCAAAACAAAACAGAACTGGCTCTAAGAGAGCTCTTATTCGTAGCTGAAGCACACAACATGACAAATTAACAACATGTCAACAACGTGGGGCAGCTGAACGCTCCGCTGCTGAAACACTTCAGAGTGAGTTGACGCTGGACAAAAAGTCATCATCTCATGTTTTCCGCTCTGATTCTGACCTCCGCAAACTAAACATATTCTGACTTCGACAAAGATGTGAAAGGGCTGATATGAGCAGGTTGTCATGGAAACAGAAGAGAGGAAGTGTATTAAGATATTATTTATTAAATATTCAAACAGTTAAAGTGCAGAAAGAAATAAAGCAGAAGAAGGTTGAGGGTTCTACTCCCATCCAGAAGACACGTTTACCTGCATTAACACATGCTAACAAAGGCTAACTGGTGCAGAAGTGGATACTTAAGTACAGAGGAGACATGTTAGCATCGTTAGCTCGTTAGAACGATGTCTCAAAGTGCTTATTAAGCTAACGCCTGCTGCAGCCGCTTCAGTCGACACCAACATGAACATTTAAAAGTGAAACTCTGATTGGCTGCTCGCTGCATGGTCCAACAGCAGACTGATGATGTCACTGGGATTGAGACAGGCGAGGACTTTGATCTGTTTTCAGCCTGGAAACACGACTGACCACGCCCCCTCAGTGATGTCACAGCAGGTTCTGACCACACACCTTATCAGTGATGTCACAGCAGATGAAAACCTCCTGGGACTTCACTGATGGCGGCTTTGTCTCCAAAATGTCCCCAATGAAATAAAGTTAGTGGTTACTATGGTGACACAGATCACTGCCTCCTGATTGGCTGCTGTGTGAGGAGAGGGCAGAATCAGTCAGTCGCTCAGCAGCAGGTGAGGGGGCGGAGCTCCAGGAGCCACAGCAGAGGTCAGAGGTCAGAGGGCGTCGTTGAGTGGAAAGCGTCGCTGTTTCCTGAGAGGAACGCTATTGGTCAGAGTCTGAAGAGACACAGACAGAATCCTGCGCTGTGATTGGCTGATGGGAAGCAGCATGACACAATAAAAATATGACAGTCGGTATCTGTTAACAGCTCATCATCAATACATGCTCAAAGTGAATCTGTCATGAATGACGCATTAAACGAGCTGTGAAATAATATCATCTATACAATAATAACTTGTCTGCACAGTTTAGAGGTGAAATGGACCAAATCCTATTAAAGCTACCTGTAGGTTCACACTTTTCTATTGTTCTGTTGGTTTCATGCTGTCTCGCCCTGAGTGGATTAAAGATGGACATTTTATAGAAATTACTTAAGGAACGCTGCTCATTTCAGGAAACGAGGGATATAAAGGTTACGAAGCAAAGATTCCCCTGCCCTCTCTAATCCTGGCCAACGGCCAACAGCTGAGGAGGAACATGTTCCAATGCAGATTAATCTCATCTCTGCTTGTCTCAGGGACCTAGACTCAGGGACTCTCTGAGGCTCCCTTGGACAGAAATGGCTGCTTCCCTTCAGGAGAGTTTGTTCAGGTCTGTGATGAGGACCAAGAGATCCCTGCTGCCATTTCCATGTGCACCAGCAGAGAGTATTTAAAGCAACATGACATGGTTTATCCTGAAGTAGATCATCAGGAACGGACACTGACTTGTAATAGTGAGACTCGTGTCTCTGTGGAGTGCGTTGGAGTCACTGCCACAGTGTCGTACCGTGAACTCTGGAACCCTGAGCGTAGCACTGTAAGGCAATCAAACTGTGGAAGAACTCGAGGCTGAGAAGAGGGAATCAGCAGCTTTATACATTTGATAGATACAGAACACGCTGGGGGACGGCGCCCGCTCAGCTCGCTCTCATTGGCTGCTGCAGGTTTCTGATCGGCCCCCCGATTTCATAAATATTACGAATCCAGCCGGCGACCTTCAGATTATGTCTGTAAACCCTCACACTACAGAATCGTTTAGGCCAATAATCTGTTCCAACCCGCCTCGGATCGGGACTGTTGGGATTGTGACAGCCCAGGTGACTTCCTGTTTGGACCGTCCTCTCTGAGGCCTCACTGATTATTACCTGCTGCTCCCTCGCTGTATGAGCTGCTGGAGTTAGTCAGTTTCTCGCTCTCTCCCTGGGCACATGCTTTGTTCATTAAGCTGATGGTACACAGAGCAACTTTTAAAGCAATCGTGCAGGGCAACGTTGCCGTCAACCGTAATCCCCTTCCCCCACCTCTCGGCCACAAAAAGTTGCCCCGTGTATCATCAACTTTACACTTCACTGTACACACACGCAGACACTCAACACACTACTGATTTGCATCCGTTATATCTTTATGTGTTCTGTTATATTTTGTTAAATAAATCTTTAGTTACAAGTTATGTGGTTTCCTCTCCTCTTTGTCCTCCGTTTGAGCCGGGTTGAATCAGACCCAAAATCTGCCTGTGTGTCCTCCAGTGTGCAGCAGCATCAGGGCGATGAACACACTTTGAACTTTAATTCAAAACATGATCTTTGATTTTGTACATTTCTCCCTTAATCCATGCAGAAAACTCCTTGATAATCCCTTCATATATGTGTCCATTGTTTCCATTAATTTGTCCAGATAATGGCTTTTCAAATTAAACTCTACTTCCTGTGTTCATTAGGGGCTTTTCAAATTAAGGGCTGTTGAAGGGGAAAAGGACAGAGGAAGGATCTCTGCATCCAGATATTTTGAGGGGAAATTAAGAGTTAAAGGGATTTTAAGGGATTGTGGTAGATTAACTGTTTATGCTGATGATGATGTCACTAACCAGGCGGAGGCGGTGTGCGTACAGAGGCTCTGGTTCGTCTGGTTTCCGGGTCGGCACAGTGACGTGCCAGCGCTGCAGCTCCGCCATCATTTCTGCCGGGCTGAAGAGGACTGCCGGGTCGGCACTGCAACGGTTAATCAGCGCCACCAAACGCTCCTTATAATGCAACCTGTCGGAACAGACGGGTGGAGACGATATTGATACAAACACACCTGTACAGGTGAATCGGACTAGATACAGGGGTCAGACTGGTGGCTGGGACAGGGGTCAGACTGGTGGCTGGGACAGGGGTCAGCCTGGTGGCTGGGACAGGGGTCAGCCTGGTGGCTGGTACTGGGATGTACTGGGGTCAGCCTGGTAGCTGGGACTGGGGTCAGCCTGGTAGCTGGTACTGGGATGTACTGGGGTCAGCCTGGTAGCTGGGACTGGGGTCAGCCTGGTAGCTGGGACTGGGGTCAGCCTGGTAGCTGGGACTGGGGTCAGCCTGGTAGCTGGGACTGGGGTCAGCCTGGTAGCTGGGACTGGGGTCAG
>NC_060155.1:29848799-29849143 GCF_021292245.1 Micropterus dolomieu | reverse complement strand
ACAGGGGTCAGACTGGTGGCTGGGACAGGGGTCAGACTGGTGGCTGGGACAGGGGTCAGCCTGGTGGCTGGGACAGGGGTCAGCCTGGTGGCTGGGACAGGGGTCAGCCTGGTGGCTGGGACAGGGGTCAGCCTGGTGGCTGGGACAGGGGTCAGCCTGGTAGCTGGTACTGGGATGTACTGGGGTCAGCCTGGTAGCTGGTACTGGGATGTACTGGGGTCAGCCTGGTAGCTGGTACTGGGATGTACTGGGGTCAGCCTGGTAGCTGGGACTGGGGTCAGCCTGGTAGCTGGGACTGGGGTCAGCCTGGTAGCTGGGACTGGGGTCAGCCTGGTAGCTGGGAC
>NC_060155.1:29837075-29848699 GCF_021292245.1 Micropterus dolomieu | reverse complement strand
TGAGCTAGAGTCCAAGTCAAGTCTCAAGTCTCTGAGCTAGAGTCCAAGTCAAGTCAGAAGTCTCTGAGCTAGAGTCCAAGTCAAGTCTCAAGTCTCTGAGCTAGAGTCCAGGTCAAGTCACAAGTCTCTGAGCTAGAGTCCAAGTCAAGTCTCAAGTCTTTAAGCTAGTGTCCAGGTCAAGTCTCAAGTCTCTGAGCAAGAGTCCAGGTCAAGTCTCAAGTCTCTGAGCTAGAGTCCAAGTCAAGTCAGAAGTCTCTGAGCTAGAGTCCAGGTCAAGTCTCAAGTCTCTGAGCTAGAGTCCAAGTCAAGTCTCAAGTCTCTCGTTGTTATTACGAATGTTGTATCAGCTGCTGCGTTCAGTCCAGGCTGCTTATAAAACTGCAGAGCTATAAGGGATTCTGTAACCGTAACCTGTTTTTCACTCACAGAGCACAACCATGTGATGAGCAATGCTACTAATGACCGCTTATTAACTACGAGTCTCAAACCCAGTGTAACATTATAGCTAAATAAAACGTTACATGATCAACAGTAAACCTGTAACCTGTTTGTGGTAATAATTAACGTGACGGCAGCCAGCGGGACGTAAATGATTACGTTAATCGACCACCACAAGTTTGGCAAGTAAACAAACGCTCATTCATCTTTTCATAACGACAGTCTGAGTTAACCTCCGGTAGCTCGTAGCTAAAGCAAGAAGCAAGCTAACGTTAGATGGCCAACGCTGCGCTAAACTCACTAACATCAGGTTACTAACCTATTTGTGTTCAGTGCTTCTTTGTTTTGGACTGTATGAAGTTTTAAAGCCAAAGTTTATGATGAACGGCTCAGCAGCTGTTTGTTGTTGTCTCTCACGTGTGGCCGTGCAGCTGAAACTACGTGTTATGTAGGCAGGTTATAATGTTTTATAAAAATAAACATTGTTCACGAGTCACGCGCCTCGAGTCCGAGTCTCTAACTCAAGTCCCCATCTCTGACCCACACACACGGACCAATACCTACTGTTCGATTCCCACCACCCACTGGAGCACAAGCTAGGAATCATCAGAACCCTGCAACACAGAGCGGACCACATACCAACAAGCCAGAGAGAAGGAACAGAACCACCTGAAGGGGGCACTCACAGCCTGTGGATACCCCAAACGGACCTTTGTGAAAACAGCCAGATCCAGGAAGAAGAGCAAAACTACAGGGGACGAGGAGAAGAAGGTAAAACGCAACAACATTGTGATTCCATACCTGTCTGGAGTATCAGAGAAACAAACACCACATCCCTGTGTTTTTTAAACCTGGTCCACCCCAAAGACCGCACCCCCAAACACTGGAAAAGTCATCTAGTGTATGCGGTCCAATGCAGTGAGGAATGCACAGACCTGTATATTGGGGAGACTAAACAACCACGACACAAACGCATGGCTCAACACAGAAGGGCCAACTCCTCAGGTCAAGACTCTGCAGTCTACTTACATCTGAAGGACAGAGGACACTCGTTTGAGGACCACCAGGTGCACATTTTAGACAGAGAAGATGGATGGTTTGAAAGAGGTGTCAAGGAAGCATCTACACCAGGGTTGAGAAGCCGTCATTGAACAGGGGAGGGGGTCTACGCCACCACTTATCCCCCACTTACAATGCTGTCCTTTCATCACTTCCCAGGAAACTCAATAAACGTAACCTATTGGCCTCAGGTGAAGATACCAACGATGGTCGTTGGGTCTTGGCCTTGGGTGGCTCTAACAATCATGATGACTGTCGTTACCACAGCCAGGAACACTAACGAACCAGCGGTATTGACGATCCTGGCTAACGACCCCACTGAGGTTAAACAGCTGAATTTCCCTACCAGTCAGTCAGAACTGAAGAAGTCCCTCTGATGAGGGATGAAATGTCTTCTAGTATCTTCAACCAAGTCCAGCTGCCCTGGACTTTAACCTTCCTTGGACTCCTCCTCCTCTTCCTCTGATGAATTCAGTCTTTAAATGAAGCTTGAAGGAACTGATTCAGTTCTTTGTGTTGTCATGCTGAGCAGTACCAGTGTCGTCCTCTTTGTGTTTGATGCCTTCAGGCTGCACTTTGCTGTAAAGCTGAATTATTCTCATATTTTAAACAGAAACTCGACTGTGATCACAATATGTGGATGATTCCAACAGTTTTCACTGACGATAAAGTCGAGTCAGCTTCTAGTCACACTGATGGTACAACGTTTCGTCAAAAGCCAAAGATCTTTGATTGGCTTAGCTAGTAAAAACGTGCCCCTAAACAGAACCTACAGAAGGTGTTGCCTCTAGATATTTGTTCTGGTTCCCTTTTCTCTCAATATTTACTTGTCCTGAGATGTTTATGAGCTGACTGACTTTCCACTGACAAACTTTCCACCACCGCTTCTTCTGTATTCTGCTGACAAGTTTCTTAAACAATGTGTTAATCATGACTAGCAGTCACAACTCTAACGTTTCTCTCTCTGCTCTACAGCCGGGTTGGCTTCTACATCAGCACCTATAAGAGTGTGACACATCTGGAGGCCAAATTCCACCGTGAGATCTCTCTGGTGAGGGGGGGGGGGGGGGGGGGGGGGGGGGGGGGGGGGGGGGGGGTCAGTAAACCAATGAATGGTTTTAGAGCTGCTTTGAATGCTGAATAATCCAGTGTAGCCATGTCCAGAACATTCAGACATACAGATGGAGTTTAGTTTGAACTATCACCGACATCAGATAGCAAGCAAGCAATAGGGTTAGGGCACCCTGTGACATCGCGTTACCTGGGCCGAGGTGTTTCTGTGGAGATCACGTTCCACAAAGAGATGAAATGAGTGATTTTTCTAACCCTCTAGGTATGTAGGCAGCTGTACGAAGTGATGACCAAACTGGCCGAGCAGCACTCTGACAAAATGTTCACCATCCAGGGAGCACCAAGGTCAGTACCATTTTCACTGTGGCGGCCTGAAATACATCCAGAAAACTCAGGAGTTCACCAGTCAGAGCTGATGGGTGAAAGCAGCAATGTGTGCATGAAACATTTGTGTTTGCCAACCTGTGTTGTTTTTTTGTTGTCAAACAGGGACCAGGTTTAGTGGTTTTATTGTATGTAATGTAGTCCAGGTGGATTTACTGTTGAGGACTCAGTAAGGTTTCTATCCTGTTTCCATGTCTGTTGGACATTTAAAAAATCCTTTCCCTGTTCATGTGGTTCTTAAGATAAAACTGCAGAGCAGGAACAGTTAGTCCACTTATCAAGTTAGAACACCTGCGATCCAGGTGCTTGTTTGTAACATCTGACAGAAGACTCTGACATCATGTAATCATTGTGGTTTCTATATCGTTCCTCAGTGATTCAGGGCCCTTGCGACTCGCTAGAACCCCGTCACCACCAGAAGACGAGAGTCCACCTGAGAGTCCAGACAACAGCTCCAATCACATGCTCCGGCCCGTCTCACCTGGACCACCACGGCCCAAATCCCCTATACAGGTAGATCGAAAATTGGTCCAGATCCAAAATAGTTAGATCTAATCCCCCATCATTTTAGAACCAAAGCAGAGGTAGCTGTAATGAGAACTTGATCCTAATATCTATCAGAGGTAGATGTGATCCTAACTGGATCCAGGTCCTCATCACAGGTAGATGTTAGATGTAATTGGTCTGGACAAAATGAATTATGTAGTTTATATAAATCAACTTGAGAAGATGACAAAAGTCAACATGATATCATATGAGAGTATTATAGTAATTAACAGACAACATAATAGTGATGGATAGATATAACAATGGAATGACTTTAGTGCCAGCAGACAGTGTTTCTGTATGTTTTACTGTGTGTTTGTTCGGTCTGAACTTCACAGTAACTTTCTGTGACTGTTTTTCTTTGCTGCACACTTTTGTCTGTTACTTGGTGAGTGAACATGTAACACCAGTGTTTCTCTTGTGTCCGTGTTGCTGTGCTGTACATGGTGAGTGAATATATAACGAATCCAGTATTGTTATATGAAGTAGAGCTGATACCTGAAAGTGGAACATCGCCTTGTGTCTACTGACTGCCCTGGCCATGAGATCTGACTTTCAGTGTTAGCTTTTGATAGCATTTACATGTTTGTCATAAATATTTTTACAAATATGTGACATATGGGTGTGCAGTCGCAGGACAATGTGTGTGAACCCTTTGGAATCACCTGGATTTCTGCAAGTCCCAACAACAGACAAACACAGTGCTTAAAGTAACACCACACAAACATTTATATGTTTTCATGTTTTTATTGAACACACCATGTAAACATTCACAGTGCAGGCTGGAAAAAGGATGGGAACCCTTGGATTTAATATCTGGTTGATCCCCTTTGGCAGCAATACTCTTGGGATGTGAGGTGTGAATCGCTCTCTTGAGGTCTTGCCACAGCATCTCTGTCGGGTTGAGGTCTGGACTCTGACTGGGCCACTCCAGGAGGTGTACTTTCTTCTGCTGAAGCCTTTCTGTTGTTGATTTACTTCTGTGCTTTGGGTCATTTTCCTGTTGCATCACCCATCTTCTGCTGAGCTTCATTTGGCGGACAGATGGCCTTATATTCTCCTGCTAAATGTCTTGATAAACTTTGGGATTCATTTTTCAGTTGATGATAGCTTTCCAGGCCATGAGGCAGCGATGCAGCCCCAAACCATGATGCCCCCTCCACCTGTGCTGTGGAACATCCAGGTGCTCTTTTGTAAACTTCAGATGTGCGGCAATATTTTTTTTTTGGACAGCAGTGGCTTTCTCTGTGTTGTCTTACCATGAACTCCATTGTTGTCCAGTGAGCAGTTCATCATAGAGTTGTCAACAGACATGTTAGGATTTTAGAGATACTTCTGTAACCCTTTCCAGTTTCATCCAATCCAGCAATTCTTCATCTGAGGTCTTCTGAGAGCTCTTTTGGTCGAGGCATGGTTTACATCAGGCAATGCTTTATGAGAACAGCAACATTTTAATTGGTGTGTGTTTTTTATAGGGCAGGGCAGCTCTAACCAACACCTCCACTCTGGTCTCATTGATTGGACTCCAGGTTGGCTGACTCCTGACTCCAGTTAGCTTTTGGAGAAGTCATTAGCCTGGGGGTTCCCATCCTTTTTCCAGCCTGCACTGTGAATGGTGTGTTCAATAAAAATATTCAATTCCATTCAGTTTTATTTATATAGCGCCAAATCACAACAACAGTTATCTCACAGCGCTTTTCATAAAGAGCAGATCTAGACCGTACTCTGTGATGCTATTTACAGAAGCCCAACAGTTCCCACCAAGAGCAAACATGAAAACATATAATTGTTTGTGTGGTGTTAGTTTAAGCAGACTGTGTTTGTCTGTTGTTGGGACTTTGATGAAGATCAGATCACATTTTATGACCAATTTATGCAGAAATCCAGGTGATTCCAAAGGGTTCACACTCATTGTCCTGCGACTGTATGTGTAACGTGTGTGTGTGTGTGTGTGTGTGTGTGTGTGTGTGTGTGTGAAGTCATACAGTGTGTTTTTCGAATACTGATTCCCAGACTTTCCTGTAACAGACTCATTAGTTAGCTAATGGTTGAACTGTCACAGATCACAGCTTGTTGACAGACAAACTCTAGTGAATTTACACTGTATAAATGATCGTAGTTAACATTGTCAATCAGCAAACTAAAATCCCTGCATGTTTGAGTGTGGTTGATGGACTCTGTTGTCCCATGATGCAACACTGCAGCAGAAACAGTGAACCTGCTCACAGCTGGACAATATGTGGGCAGGGGTGAAATGGCTCTGCAAAATCTCAACAAGTAAAAGAAATCAATCCCTCTGTGAAGATTGAGTCTAAATCTCTGCACTGGAGTGATTTATGCTTGAAAAGATATAGATACACCTTTTAAGAAAGTTTTAAAATTTGCATTTGGCAGCAGTTTTCCAGTCTTGCAGTAAGACAGACACATTTAACTATTTCCTGTAAGTTAAAGTGGACTTTCAGCATTAAGGTGCTTTCAGACAGCAAGGTGGCGCTGACCTCAGGCCACATCGTTGTTCTGTCTTTTATATCAGGTGCAACATTGTCGCCAAACCTGTACAGCACAAGCTGCTACTATTCACCAAATATGATTTAATCACGCAGATTAACGCTTCAATGCATAGATGTCTTTTCAAACAGTCCCACTGACCTTGGGTCTTTAGCGACCGGGCACACAAACAAACACAACATATTTTATAGATGTAAGGAATCCATACATACAAACTATATTGCCAAAGGTTTCGGGTCGCCTGCGTTTACATGCACATGAAGGTTAATGACATCCCATTCCTGATCTGTAGGGTTTAATATGGAGTTGGCCCGCCCTTTGCAGCTATACCAGTTTCAAGTCTTCTGGGAAAGCTGTCCACAAGGTTCAGGAGTGTGTTCATGGGAATTTTCTTCTTCTAGAAGCACATTTGCGAGGTCAGGCGCAGATGTTGGACGAGAAGGCCTGGCTCACAGTCTCCGCTCTAATTCATCCCAAAGGTGTTCTGTCGGGTTGGGGTCTGGACTCTGTCAAGTTCTCCACACCAAACTGGCTCATCCAGGTCTTTATGGACCTCCTTTGTGCACTGGTGCGCAGTCATGTTGGAACAGGAAGGGGCCGTCCCCAAACTGTTTCCACAAAGCTGGAAGCCTGAAACTGTCCTAAATGTCTTGTCTGCTGAAGCATCTCAACAGTTCCTTTCACTTTCACTTGGCACAATGCAGTCAGGCGAGTACCGTTCTCCTGGCAACCGCCAAACCCAGACTCGTCCATCGGATTGCCAGACAGAGAAGCGTGATTGGTCGCTCCAGAGAACACACCTCCTCTGCTCTGGTGTTCAGTGGCGGCGTGCTTTACACCGCTGCGTCCGACGCTTTGCATTGCACTTAGTGATGTCAGGCTTGGATGCAGCTGCTCAGACGTGGAAACCCGCTCCATGAAGCTCTCTACGCACTGTTCCTGAGCTAATCCGAAGGCCACACGGCGTTTGGAGGTCTGTAGCTGCAGAAAGTTGGAGACTTCTTTGCGCCTCAGCGTGTGTTGACCCCGCTCTGTGATTTTATGTGGCTGACCACTTACTGGCTGAGTTTCTGTTGTTCCCAATCTCACTTTGTTATCCACTAACAGCTGACCGTGGAATATTTAGTAGTGAGGAAATTTTACGAATGGACTTATTGCACAGGCGGCAGCCCATTACGGGACCACGCCTGAACTCACTGAGCTCCTGAGAGCGACCCGTTCTTTCACAGATGTTTGTAGAAGCAGTCCGCAGCCGAGGTGCTTGGTTTTATACACCTGTGGCCATGGAGGTGATTGGAACACCTGAAGTCAGTGATTCGGAGGGGTGTCCTAAAACTTCGGGCAATATATTGCATTTATAGAATTCATAAATATTAATTTATATTTCATGCTTCAGCTGTAAGTTGTCATAGACTGAAACGTACCAAACCCAAAGTAGTCAGCACAGTAATCACTAATTGAGTCACTTGCCTGTGGTCATTGTAACATGCTGTGAGAAGCGCTCCACTGGTGAGCCTGGATGGACAGATGTGGCATCTCCAGTGTTTTTTGTGGGAGTTCTGTTTCTTGGCATACTAAATAAATCTGTAAACCTGCAGTCATCGCAAGCGGCTGCTGATCAAATCTATATTTTAAGACCCTGACAGTCACAAAGTCAACAGTGTTACCAGTTTAAATAATAATTATGATGATAACAGACCAACTGTGTCATTGTTTCTGTGGCTGCATCTGTACTCTTTCTTTTAAAACATTAAACAATAACTGATTTGCTGTTTGATGAAATCTACTGAGCTGATTTGATAACAGCTCGTCATATTTTGTGGCAGCTTAAAAAGGGACCGCCGGTGCCTCCACCACCAAAGGCCACACCTACCCAGGAGGTGGCAGAGGAGCAGATCATTGACCTGTTTGGAGGAGACTTTTTACCAGCTCCTTCACCATCTCAGGTGTGTGGAGTCCTCACAGGTTTACTGTGTTCAGTAACAGTAACAGAGTGTGTTGTATAAACCTGCCTACCTCTTTTTGGTTTGTGTTCCACAGCCCAACGAACGACCAGGAGAATCTCTTCTCGACCTGGACTTTGATGCTTTTCAGGCAGATGAAAGTGTTTCTCCGATACCACAGGTTCTCTACATTCAGGACCAAACACCTTCACCCTTCACCTGCAGCGGTTTGAACCAGTGTAGCCATGTACACCTGAATATGTGCCAAAGCCACGCCAGCACCAACACACTGGTCTTATTAAAGGAATGAATCAGCGGTGGTAATGCGCAAGAGACCAGTGCCGCCTTTTCACTTTCCCCACGCAGAGTTATCTGCCTGTCGACCATCCAGTCACAGGCTCGCTTTTCTAACCTTTAGACCACCACTGCGCACCTAGCTGGTGTTCTGCAAAAGTTTCTCCAACCAGTCTAGTTGCCCTGATTTAAACCCCCTTGGAGATTCTTTTTTAAACCTTTATTTATTTATTTAGAGAGCTTCACCCTGATCACATTCACACCTGGAAGCTGCCCAGTACAACCGCAGCCTGTTCTGCTGGCCCCTGAGCAGCTCCGCTGGAGCGGTTGGGGTTATGGGCCTTGGCAAAGGCACCTCAGTGGTGGTAAATGAGGGAGGGCAAGCACTGCATGTTTTACGTTCTGCACCCAGATTTTATCCTGCCAGTCGGGGTTGAACGTCCCGGTCACAAGCTCGCTTCTCTAACCTTTGGGCCACCACTGGCCTTGATAGATGTGTGGTCAGAATCAAATCCATTCCAGTTTACCATTCGCTGTTGATCTCATCATGAGCTGTTATTGATACTAATCTGTTATCTGTATACAATGTGTACATTTCCACTAACCACATGTGCTCTGGCCATTTCAGACAGCGGTGCCCTGGGATATGTGGGCGGTGAGTAAAGTCTTCTGTCCTACTTAAAGATGGAATTAACAGCTGGTAACCCTAAACATTTACTTCATCTTCTAAATTTCCACTCAGATTAGCATTGATAGTAAAACGTCACTTATTTAGAGATCAGGGATGAAAAAGTGAAGTAATGTTACAAATGAATACTTTTCTAAAAAATAATAAACAGTTGTCTCTGCAGATATGAACTTTCTTTAAACATCTTTTGTCACTTTTTTCAAGGCCAATGCCCAAACAGCTCAGCCTGTAAGTACACACAGTACACAGTTATACACACAGTACACAACATCTGCTACACCCTGATCAATCACTGATGAAGATGAACTGTTCACTCTGTAGTACATCAGTATACTCACATGTTCACTGTGTAGTACATCAGTATACTCACATGTTCACTCTGTAGTACATCAGTATACTCACATGTTCACTGTGTAGTACATCAGTATACTCACATGTTCACTCTGTAGTACATCAGTATACTCACATGTTCACTGTGTAGTACATCAGTATACTCACATGTTCACTCTGTAATACATCAGTATACTCACATGTTCACTCTGTAGTACATCAGTATACTCACATGTTCACTGTGTAGTACATCAGTATACTCACATGTTCACCATTGTGTCCCTGAGCAAGACACTTAACCCCTAGTTGCTCCAGAGGCGTGCGACCTCTGACATGTCGAGCAATTGTAAGTCGCTTTGGATAAATAAAAGCGTCAGCTAAAGGAATATATATATATATGAATAAACAGTAATGTGGACAGGCAGTGCACAACTGGCAAACAGGTGGTACAAATAAATAAATAATTGTAATACTGTACATATGTGTATATCCATACTTGGTTAGATCGGTCTGATTCTGTGCAGCCAGTGTCTGGATTCCTACATTATTCCTGTTTGACTGTATTTTTATGTACTGGCCCTCCAGTCAGACTCAGTAGGGTCTTTAACCCTTCCAATCCCTGCCTTTCTCAAGCAGGCTGCAGACACCGGCTTCGTCGCCGACTGGTCAGCTGACTTTGGTTCATTGTCACCAAACGGAGACGCTGCTCCAGGAGCTGAGGCCCCTGCTGCGGGGCCGGAGGGGGCGCAGGGCGGGATAGAGGGTGGGGCTCAGGGCTGGCCCCAGGCAGACGGCTGGCAGCCAGATGGAGACACAACTACATCTCCTCAGGACAGTGAGGCAGCCCCAGCAGCTGAAGACGAGGTTAGCAGCTGGGACTATCAAACTAACCCCGAGCTTCATCCCTCTGCAGTCAGAGATGATGAAGATGAGACTAGGCAGGCAGATCCAGCAGGGCAGGAGGACCGCAGGAAGTCCACCCCAGGACTTAGATTCACTAATGAGTATGGAGAAGAGATTGAGGACAGCACAGAGGACAGAGGAGACAAGTGGTCGAGATCTCCGGATGGGTCTGGATCTGAATATGAGACAGCCGAGGAGTGGGGTGACGGAGGTCAGGGGGGCGGCTGGGCAAGTGCCGATGATGAAGACCGTCCCCCAGTGAACGCCTCAGAGGGGTGGAGAGGTGGGAATGACGGTGTAGCAGATTGGTCTCAAACAGTAGAAGGAGTTTTACTAGAGAGCGACGCAGCCGACAGAAAGTGTTCATCTGAAGGAACAGAAGCTGATCTCTTGTCAGCTTACAGTGACGGTTCAGAAGCTGCAGCGGGAGGAGACAGAAGAGTTTCATCTGAAACTCAGGGAGGAGGTGTGCTTGATTCAGATTATTTCACTGGAACACAGGCCGGAGGTGCGTTTGATTCAGATCCTTTTGCTGAAACTCCAGGAAGAGGTGCGTTTGATTCAGATTCTTCAGCTCAAACACAGGGAAGAGGTGCGTTTGATTCGGATCCTTTTGCTGAAACTCAGAGAGGAGATGCGTTTGATTCAGATCCTTTTGCTGAAACTCCGGGAAGAGGTGCGTTTGATTCAGATCCTTTTGCTGAAACTCCGGGAAGAGGTGCGTTTGATTCAGATCCTTTTGCTGAAACTCAGAGAGGAGATGCGTTTGATTCAGATCCTTTTGCTGAAACTCCGGGAAGAGGTGCGTTTGATTCAGATCCTTTTGCTGAAACTCCGGGAAGAGGTGCGTTTGATTCAGATCCTTTTGCTGAAACTCAGAGAGGAGATGCGTTTGATTCAGATCCTTTTGCTGAAACTCCGGGAAGAGGTGCGTTTGATTCAGATCCTTTTGCTGAAACTCCGGGAAGAGGTGCGTTTGATTCAGATCCTTTTGCTGAAACTCAGAGAGGAGATGCGTTTGATTCAGATCCTTTTGCTGAAACTCCGGGAAGAGGTGCGTTTGATTCAGATCCTTTTGCTGAAACTCCGGGAAGAGGTGCGTTTGATTCAGATCCTTTTGCTGAAACTCAGAGAGGAGATGCGTTTGATTCAGATCCTTTTGCTGAAACTCCGGGAAGAGGTGCGTTTGATTCAGATCCTTTTGCTGAAACTCCGGGAAGAGGTGCGTTTGATTCAGATCCTTTTGCTGAAACTCAGAGAGGAGATGCGTTTGATTCAGATCCTTTTGCTGAAACTCCGGGAAGAGGTGCGTTTGATTCAGATCCTTTTGCTGAAACTCCGGGAAGAGGTGCGTTTGATTCAGATCCTTTTGCTGAAACTCAGAGAGGAGATGCGTTTGATTCAGATCCTTTTGCTGAAACTCCGGGAAGAGGTGCGTTTGATTCAGATCCTTTTGCTGA
>NC_060155.1:29832920-29836975 GCF_021292245.1 Micropterus dolomieu | reverse complement strand
TTTTGCTGAAACTCAGAGAGGAGATGCGTTTGATTCAGATCCTTTTGCTGAAACTCCGGGAAGAGGTGCGTTTGATTCAGATCCTTTTGCTGAAACTCCGGGAAGAGGTGCGTTTGATTCAGATCCTTTTGCTGAAACTCAGAGAGGAGATGCGTTTGATTCAGATCCTTTTGCTGAAACTCCGGGAAGAGGTGCGTTTGATTCAGATCCTTTTGCTGAAACTCCGGGAAGAGGTGCGTTTGATTCAGATCCTTTTGCTGAAACTCAGAGAGGAGATGCGTTTGATTCAGATCCTTTTGCTGAAACTCCGGGAAGAGGTGCGTTTGATTCAGATCCTTTTGCTGAAACTCCGGGAAGAGGTGCGTTTGATTCAGATCCTTTTGCTGAAACTCAGAGAGGAGATGCGTTTGATTCAGATCCTTTTGCTGAAACTCCGGGAAGAGGTGCGTTTGATTCAGATCCTTTTGCTGAAACTCCGGGAAGAGGTGCGTTTGATTCAGATCCTTTTGCTGAAACTCAGAGAGGAGATGCGTTTGATTCAGATCCTTTTGCTGAAACTCCGGGAAGAGGTGCGTTTGATTCAGATCCTTTTGCTGAAACTCCGGGAAGAGGTGCGTTTGATTCAGATCCTTTTGCTGAAACTCAGAGAGGAGATGCGTTTGATTCAGATCCTTTTGCTGAAACTCCGGGAAGAGGTGCGTTTGATTCAGATCCTTTTGCTGAAACTCCGGGAAGAGGTGCGTTTGATTCAGATCCTTTTGCTGAAACTCAGAGAGGAGATGCGTTTGATTCAGATCCTTTTGCTGAAACTCCGGGAAGAGGTGCGTTTGATTCAGATCCTTTTGCTGAAACTCAGGGAGGAGGTGGGTTTGATTCAGATCCTTTTGCTGAAACTCAGAGAGGAGGTGCGTTTGATTCAGATCCTTTTGCTGAAACTCAGAGAGGAGGTGCGTCTGATTCAGATCCTTTTGCTGAAACTCAGAGAGGAGGTGCGTTTGATTCAGATCCTTTTGCTGAAACTCAGAGAGGAGGTGCGTTTGATTCAGATCCTTTTGCTGAAACTCAGAGAGGAGGTGCGTTTGATTCAGATTCTTCAGCTCAAACACAGGGAAAAGGTGCATTTGATTCAGACCCTTTTGCTGAGACCTTAGGAGAAGGTGGGGTTGTGGCCACTGGGGATGGAAGAAGCGGGTGGGATACAGACCCTTTTGCCAACAGTTTCCCAGCAGCCTCTTTGGGAACAGAAATTTCCTCCTCCATCACCACGTCCTGCCAGGAAGTTAGTGACAGCGGCGGCTTGGACTGTCCTGTCACCCACCCAAATGTCTCTGGAACAGCAGCAGAAGGAATTAAAGATGTAAACGTTCCCAGAATTCACAAAGAACCAGAAAATTCAGACATGTCCGAAGATGAGGCCGCCAACCGGAGATATGGAAAGTTGTACCAAGAGCTAGAAACAGAAAAGGAAGAGGTACTTGTCTTCCTCCCCTCTTCAGTGTGATAGCTTAGTGTAGCGTAGACCAGAAATAAATGAAGATCCCTTTCCTGCCTTCTTCCCTCCCAGACACTCAGAAGCAAACAAAAGTCCAAGTAGCTGTCCTAAAACCTGGATCCCAGCCTGAGCTCCTCTCCTCCTGCTTGCTTTGTCTTCTTGTTATTGCCATACTTTCATTGTCACCTTTACAACTCTCAGAGACTCGTCATATCTAAAGCCTTCCAATACTAATTTGTATCTTTAATTTAATTTAGGTGGCCGATGCATTTAATGGATTTTCACAGGTAATTTTTTTTAATTAAACATAAATTTTCTTCCATTGTCCAGATGAAACATTGTGATTTGCAGAGATGAAATCAGATGCTCTGAGTACAGTGATTTAGTAGTTATGAATTGTTCAGATCTAATTCAGTCCACGGGGACTTTTGATTTCATCTAGTTAAATGTGTTTTTCATTGTTGCTGAGTCTTCTAGCTATAAGTTCAGATTTCAGATAAGTTTAAAATCCTACCTAAGACTTTTCTATTTCATATTTGAACAGAACAAAAGACAAAGACATGAAAAGCAATTAATTACCGCATCACAATTCTTTTTTAACTAGTTAGTTCTAAGATAAGTGGACGTTGTGTGTCCACCAGTTCTGAAGAGTTAGGAAAGTTTATCAGGATAAACTCCATCAAGTGAACCATCTCTGTCAGAGGTCACTGCAGGGCATTAACTGCATGCATCATCGAACCCCAGAACCCCCTTTCCCAGTAACGTCTCTTCTCTTAATGTGTCGTCTATTAAAGTTCTTTATGTATTCTTCTTCTGAATGCCAAATAATAATCTAGTCTTTCCTGGTCCTGACTGTCATTTATGACTTTTCTTCTCTATTGTTTACATGTGCACTCTGAAGGATGCGACTGCCCCATCATTTTTTGCTGATTTTGATAAGATGGTGAGTTTGAATTTCAGTACATTATATGCAGTTTCACTGAATGATCTGTATATGACTGAGGGTTTGGCCTACATCCTGGCAGGAAATTAGTGACAGCATTGGCTTTGACTCTTCTGTCGCTCAACAAAACTGCATACGTCTCTTGTGTTTTAATTCTTTCATTTACAGATTCTGTTGAGCAGTTCATTCTTTAATCTGTATGTTTTAAGCATTTGTGGTTTTTTTACCTCAAAAATATATTCTGATAAGCTTTCCTCTGATTGTAACAGTAACTATTTAAAGCTGGTATGTATTGAAATGTGAAAATGTCACCTGGCAGCAGATTTGTATGAGAGAATGTGTTGTGTAACGTGTTGGAGGTACTTGATAGACATGAAGCCTAGATCAGTGTTTGCGAATGGTCCATTTAGGCAGGTGGAAGCTCTTCTCAAGAATTTGAAGGGTTGACCACCATCTTTCTTTGCAAAAGAACAAAGTTAATGCTGAATCAGTCGAGATTCCTGAAGCCTCAGAGACAGAAGCTGCTAAGGAACAAGACAAGCCTACAGCTCCGCCTGTTGGTGAGGAACCTCCAGCTCCACCTGCCGTTGAGACGGAGGAACCTCCAGCTCCCACTGCTGAGGAACCTGCAGCTCCCCCCACTGCTGAAGAACCACCTGCTCCCCCTGCTGCTGAGGAACCACCTGCTCCCCCTGCTGCTGAGGAACCACCTGCTCCCCCCACTGTGGAGGAACCTCCAGCTCCCACTGCTGAGGAACCTTTAGGTCCCCCCACAGCTGAGGAACCACCTGCCCCCCCCACAGCTGAGGAAGATACAGCAGAAAGTTCTGGCAGCCCAAAGGAGAATCCTGCTGTGAGTGGACATGTTGATCACAGCAACTTACTAATAACACTGCTGCCATCTGTGATCCCCTGATCATCATCACCACCACCACTGTCATCATCATCACTGTTATCATCATCATCACCATCACCATCACTGTTATCATCATCATCACCATCATCACTGTTATCATTATATCACCATCATCATCATCATCACCATCATCATCACCATCATCATCACCACCACCACTGTTATCATCATCACCACCATCACTGTTATCATCATCATCACCATCACTGTTATCATCATCATCACCATCATCACTGTTATCATCATCATCACCATCACCACTGTCATCATCATCACTGTTATCATCATCATCACCATCACCATCACTGTTATCATCATCATCACCATCATCACTGTTATCATCATCATCACCATCATCATCATCATCACCATCATCATCACCACCACCACTGTTATCATCATCACCACCATCACTGTTATCATCATCATCACCATCACTGTTATCATCATCATCACCATCACTGTTATCATCATCATCACCATCATCACTGTTATCATCATCATCACCATCATCATCATCATCACCATCATCATCACCATCACCATCATCATCACCACCACCACTGTTATCATCATCACCACCATCACTGTTATCATCATCATCACCATCACTGTTATCATCATCATCACCATCACTGTTATCATCATCATCACCATCATCACTGTTATCATCATCATCACCATCATCACTGTTATCATCATCA
>NC_060155.1:29828882-29832820 GCF_021292245.1 Micropterus dolomieu | reverse complement strand
CCCCTGAGGCACACCATATTTAACTGGACAGAACGAGGAGACATAGTTGTTTACAGACACGCAAAACTTCCTATTTGACAGGTAGGATGAAAACCATTCTAGGGCAGTACCAGAGATCCCCACCCAGTGCCTCAGTCTGTCTAACATGATGTTGTGATCAATGGTGTCAAAAGCAGCGCTAAGGTCCAGGAGTACCAGGACTGAGCACATACCTTCATCAGCAGACATTAAAAGGTCATTGGTGACTTTAAGCAGGGCAGTCTCAGTGCTGTGGTTCTTCCTAAAACCAGACTGAAACTTTTCAAATAATTTGTTATTTTCCAGTACAGTGAGCAGCTGTTTGGACACAATTCTTTCTAGAATCTTTGCAATAAAAGGCAGTTTTGAAATTGGTCTAAAATTTTGTGGGAGGGAGGGATCTAAACCAGGTTTCTTTAAAAGTGGGTTCACGCAAGCCATTTTAAAATAATCAGGGAACCAGTAGATAGGGAGCTGTTGAAAACAGAGATCAAATGGGGCCCAACAGAATCTATTACTTTCAGTAAAAAGTTTATTACATCATGTGGGCTGGAGGACACTCTCATTTCACAGTTATCATCATCATCATCACTGTTATCATCACCATCATCACTGTTATCATCACCATCATCATTATCATCATCACCACCACCACTGTTATCATCATCATCATCACTGTTATCATCACCACCACCACTGTTATCATCATCATCATCACTGTTATCATCATCATCACTGTTATCATCATCATCATCACTGTTATCATCATCATCATCATCATTATCATCATCACCACCATCACTGTTATCATCATCATCACCACCACCATTGTCAACAACACCATCATTATGACGATGATGGTGATGCCGTCGTTGTCATGATGATCACACATTTAGATTTTTAAGTGTTTTTGAAACCATTAGTTTGGGTTGGCGTGGTTGGGGTTCATCTTACTGAGTTTGTTCTTTTGGAATAATGTGATAAAATATGATTTTCTCTTTGAAGTCCACTGTTGGATCTCCAGACTCTGAGCTTGGTGAGGTACGTACTTTCTTTTACTTTGTCATCACCAATTTTAATACTGATGAGTACCATCCTTGATCAGTTATTTTGTTAGCACTTCTTAAAAAAATTTATAATTAAAATGACACTGGCAATTTACATTTTGAGCAAACACAAAATAATCAACCAAAAACTATTTCTTTAGTTATTAGAAGTAGACAGTGCTGAACGGACCAGGATTAAGTCAAACTGAGTTTAGTAATCATTAAAGATGTTTTAATCACAAGTCTATTTATATACAGATAATAATAAAAAGTAGACTTGCTGTATTATTGATTAATCTGGAAGTAAAAGTTCTTGTGCTACAGTATTTCATCAAACTACGGGAATTGTGTTTTATCAAATTTTCTGTATAACTTCTCTTTATTTCGGACCCAAATACAGTTTGTTTGGCCAGAATACATGTTGTTTTAGCCCTAATATTTGTTTTCCTGTTAATGAAATAATTTCTGTCTGCACACAGATTCCTCCTCCTAATGAAGCCACAACATCTCCAGGTGAAGCAGCTCCATCGGTAGCTATCACTTTCATTTGGATCAATAAATCACTAAACTTTATTACCACTACTTCATATATCAACCAACTTTCAATATGACCAGTAATGCAATAAAAAAAAATCACTCGGTCAAAGTTTGGATGTGTCACCTTTTGGGTTTGCATCTTTATTTTTTATAACTGTTGTTTAAGAAGAGCTCTATTGCCCATTATTCATTTAACGTCAGTCCACTTTATTTTTCTTATGTCTAATGATCTGTTACATTATTGTGCATGTGCACATTAAAGTGAATTTGCTTTATAAATGTAATCTTATTCCAAAGCTATGCTTATTTGTGATTGATGGATAAATACTTTATTTATCCCGAGGGAAATTCAAGTATACAGTAGCGTATGAAATGTACATACATTAAACATACATTTAACCTATATTAAAATCAAATTCAGAATTTAAATAAAATTAACCAATACACTCACAGTAAACAGTGCAAAACGTTTGGTAATGAGTACAGATGGAGGTAGAAATTGCCCTATTATCTCTTGTCGAAAGAGTTTTTAAGTCTGTTGGTGGAGCTGGGCTGGGACAGCAGTCTGCCACTGAACACACTCCTCTGCCTGATGGGTGGTGGGCGTAGTCCAGTATGGACAGCAGTTTGTCCAGGGTCCTTCTTTCTGCTTCCAGCTCTGAGCCCACCGCTGAGCCAGCTTTCCTCACCAGTCTGTCCAGTTGACCGGTGTCTCTCTTCTTGCTGCTTCCTCCCAGCAAACTCCAGCATAAAAGAGGACGCTGGCCACCACAGACTGGTGAAACATCTGCAGCAGTTTTTTGCAGATGTTGAAGGACCCCAGTCTTCTCAGGAAGTGCAGAAGGCTCTGCCCTTTCCTGTGGAGAGTGTCCATATTTGCTGTCCAGTCCAGCTTATCATCCAGCTGCAGCCACAGATATTTGTAAGTCCTGACCACCTCCACATCAACCCCCTCGATGGACACAGGCTGGAGACGTGGTTTCTTCCCTCTGAAGTCCACCACCATCTCCTTGGTCTTGGAGGTGTTCAGCTGCAGATGGTTGGTCCTGCACCACCTCACAAAGTCCTCTACCAGGCTCCTGTACTCCTCCTCCTGTCCATCCTTGATGCAGCCGACTATCACAGTATCGTCTACGAGTATTTCTGCATGTGGCAGAGCCAGGTGTTATACTGGAAGTCAGATGTACAAGGTGAAGAGGACGGGAGAGAGCATGGTCCCCTGTGGTGCTCTGGTGCTGCTGACCACAGTGTCTGACGTGCGGCCCTTCAGTCTGACGTACTGTGGTCTCTCCGTGAGGTAGTCCATGTCACCAGGAGTGGGTCCACCCTCATCTCTGTCAGCTTTTCTCAGCAGGAGCGACCGGATGGTGTTGAAGGCGCTGGAGAAAAAAAAAAGAGCCATTCTCACAGCGTCGCTCTCCTTGTCCAGATGTACGGAGCCTCCTCAGCTCTCTGCTCACCTGATCCTTGGTGATGGTGGTAGGAAGGGGTGTTGAACTTTCCATGTGTGTGGATTGTGGGGGTGGTATGCAGTCTATCCCAGCATCCCCCTCTCCTGTGATACCACCCTTCTTCTTGCAGCCTGTGATGGTTTTCTTGCCATCCCAGACCGTCTCGGGTTACGTATGTAACCCTGGTTCCCCGAGAAGGGGAACGAGAGACTGCGTCGGTTACGACACTATGGGAACGCCTCTAGGCGAAGCAGGTCTGAACGTGAATGAAATCACTCCAATCCTATTGGCCTGTTGCCAGAACGGTAAGGTGTGACGGAATAACCGGAGGAGTATAAAGCACACCTGTACACACTCATCATTAGCTTAAACTATGAAGCAGGCGCTTCAGGCGGGGAGAGAGGTGCGGCGGACCGACGCAGTCTCTCGTTCCCCCTCTCGGGGAACCAGGGTTACATACGTAACCCGAGACGTTCCCCTTCGAGGGAACTCGAACTGCGTCGGTTACGACACTATGGGAACGAGATACCCACTAAACCGTGCCGAAAACCCCGCCTGCCCCTGTGTGCAATAAAAGTGGCACTACTAAGAGGAGAGCGCACGAGTGCCAGGTGCCGAAGGAAGGTCAAGACTGTAAAACCGAATGAATGTGTGCGGAGTGGCCCAGCCAGCCGCTAAACAACATCCTGCAAGAGGCCCCGGAAAGGAGGGCTCGAGAGGCCGCCTTGCCTCTGGTAGAATGAGCCCACACAGCCACAGGTGAAGGCAAACCGCGCACCTGATAGGCCAGGGAAATAGTCTGAACAATCCAGTTGCTAATAGCATGTTTGGATGCAGGGAGCCCGGCCCTGGGAGACCCAAAACACACTAGCAGCTGGTCAGCCTT
>NC_060155.1:29823472-29828782 GCF_021292245.1 Micropterus dolomieu | reverse complement strand
GCCGGGCCGCCTCAGCGGCCGCAGGGCCCGCGCCACGGGGAAAACACATCCGGCCATCCTCGGAAAAGAGAGCCATGCTGTACCTCAGTACCCGCACGGAAAGGGCTTCGCAACGGGCGCAGGCAGCACCCTCGAGAGCTGCCCGTGCGTGCTCCATCCCCAAACATGAGACACACATCTCATGAGAATCTCCATCCGTGATGTACCGAGGGCAAGAAAAAAACACACCTTCTGTACATCTGGTTGCCGGACATGCTGGTAGACTTCTTCTTCAGGTAAGACACACTGCTTGTAGGACTGGAGCTTTCTTCAAACAACATACAGAGCGCCTGCTGAATAAAAAAAAGCTAATGATGAGTGTGTACAGGTGTGCTTTATACTCCTCCGGTTATTCCGTCACACCTTACCGTTCTAGCAACAGGCCAATAGGATTGGAGTGATTTCATTCACGTTCAGACCTGCTTCGCCTAGAGGCGTTCCCATAGTGTCGTAACCGACGCAGTTCGAGTTCCCTCGAAGGGGAACTCCTTCGCCTCTCTCAGGTGGACCTTGAGTTCCCCCTGTACGCGCTTCAGCTCATCTCTGTCACCACCCTTGAATGCCCTCTTCTTCCTGTTCAGGATGTCCTTGACATTACTGGTGATCCAGGGCTTGTTGTTAGGGAAGCAGCGTACAGTTCTAGTGGGGACCACAACGTCCATGCAGAAGTTCAGGTAGTCAGTAGTGCAGTGTGTGACCCCCTCGATGTCCTTACCATCACAGTCAGTACTGTGGCGTGAGCAGGACGAGGTTATGATCAGACTTTCCCATTGGAATGTCCTGTTCTTCCTGGTGGGGCAGCTTACAAACAGGTGAAAGTCTGACAGTGTGGAGTCCAATGTCACGTGGTTGAAATCCCCGGAGATGGTGATGAATGTCTCTGGGTGTTGTGTTTGCAGTCTCGCGATGGTGGCATGTATTACGTCACACGTGGTCTCTGCGTGCGCACGCGGTGGGACGTAAACAACAGCAGCAATGGCGTGGGAAAACTCTCTAGGCATGTAGTACAGTCTGAAACCTACCGCCAGCAACTCAATGTCTCTGTTGCACATGATCTCCTTCACTGTAACATGCCCCTGGTTGCACCATCTGTTGTTGATAAACAGCGCGAGTCCCCCTCCTTTGTTTTTGCCGCTGAGTCCACAGTCCCGGTCCGCTCTCACTGTAGTAGATCCACATTAGTGGTGTTCTGGGTTAGCCAGGTAAACTGCCCTCCTTGAACGTCCTGTCTGTCCTCATAAGGGCAGCCAGCTCGTCCGTCTTGTTGGTCAGACAGTTCACATTCCCCATCGCAGCCTCAGCTTCCTCTTCAGTTCCTCAGGTATGTGGTGGAAAATGCTGGCTCGTCCCATTGTTTGGAGTGAAAGCAGCTTCTCCCTTGAATAAACAAGATGTCCACCGCTATGTTGTCCATGAAAAGCCATTTACACAGCTAGTGTTATATAAAGAGTTAAAGTTTAAAAAACACACTTAAAGTATTAAAAAAAACCACGACACATACGGAGCTACTGGATAAGTGTCTTGCTCGCAACAGCGCCAGAAACAATGTGTTTGCATATAAAATGTTATATCACTAAATGTTTTATCAGTCCAGTATATTTTTCCTTTTGTTGATAATAATTTTGAAGTGAGTTGGAAAATTATTTGTCACATGGGTGCCGAGTGCATGGGCAGGGTTTTAAACCCAAACACAGAAATATTAAATAACGCTGGATCAGTTCTCTAGTTTTATTAAACAAAATCTCAAAAAAGTACAAACATACCATGGTGGCATACCAAAGTAATTAAAATAATCCAGCAAAGCATGGTAAAAGTTCCCAAATAAAAAGCAACAATCCAGCTTGAATAAACAGTTGAGAATCAAAAAACCAAATTTCACAGAGCACAAATATGGAGACTGCAGACAGAAGGCATGAACTTTTAACAAACTTGTTTTATCAAATAAATACATATTTTAGAAAGCATGTGTAATTTAAATATATTTCTCTTTTGTTAAAATGGCATTACATTTGGCAGGGAGCTCATTATGACATGTTTAGGATTCAAAACTCAAAATTTAGGACTTGGGACTAGACTCGATACTTGTCAGCCTTGACTTGGGACTTGAGTGCAAAGACTTGAGACGTACTTGTAACTTGCAAAACAATGACTTGTATTCACCACTAATATGAGTATATATTTAATTCTGTTGGATATGTGTGTGTGAGAGAAATTGAAAGTGGAGCTAAATGCTGTCTGTCCTGCAGGAAAAGATGCCGATCCCCTCTGTGGTTATTGAACCTGCTTCCAGTAACGAAGGGGATGATGACCGTGATGCTGACATCATCTCTCCCACCACCATAATGAGTGATAACGGTGTAACAGCTGAAAACCAGACCATCAAACACATAAGTCCATCCAGTGGAGTGTTGGGACTCCCTGATGACTTTCTGTACAAGGTGGGACTTCCCCCAGATACTAACTGCTAACTGTTGCAGCTGCGAATAAAACAAAAATACATAACTGCTTTATGTACTTTTTAAAAATGTTTTTTTTTTTTTTTACAGAAATGACTAAAATGCTCATAGTGGTGATGGTGCTTTTCTTCTGCAGGTGGAGACGATGCATGATTTTGAGGCTGCAAATTCAGATGAGCTTGATCTAAAGAGAGGCGATGTGGTGTTGGTGCTTCCCACTGCTTCAGTAGAGGATCAGGTGAGAACCCCTGGTTGCTCATTAAGTGCAGCAATTCAAAAAATAAACAGAAGGCTGGTAGTGATATTTTTGTGGTTGTTGTTGCAGGAAGCTGGCTGGCTAACAGGGATCAAAGAAAGTGACTGGTTAACACTTGGAGCTGGTGCTCAGAAAGGACTTTTCCCAGACAACTTTACCCAGCGTTTGGAGTAGGAAGTCTTTTCTGCTGGTGGATAAAATGAGCAGAGGTTTGAAACATCAGTGTCCAAGCCGTCCAGTCAGCATGTAGCCAACCCCTGAAAAAATATTAGAACCTGCTGCAACTGGCTGCTGGACAACACAAGGCTGTCTCTGGTAGATGAAACTAAGTCATAGTAATAAGAACTAGTTCTATTCCCAGCCTAACTTAAAATTAACACGCATGATGTGATAGTATGGTCTAACCTCTATGGGAACTGAGACTTTTTTTGAAAGAAAAAAGATTTATTGGGAATGTGGCAATCTACACATTCACACCTACAACAAGCAGATAAATAGTTTCTGAAGAAAAAAGAAAAACTATACCTTCGTTGCACCAAGTGTGTTGTACTGGTTTTGTTGCTCTGCCGTGGAATATACCAGAATCTGTAGTACTGTTATCTATTTAGATGTTCTTAGGTGTAACATGAAACTCTTGAGTTTCTTGGTTTTCTCAGACATGTCATTGCTGTTACCCTCAATTCACTGTCAGTGTTTTTCTGTGATATCATGGTTGAGTGTGTCTGGTGATCTTTTCTTTGGCACATATGGTGATGAATTAAGTCATTAACGAGTTACTGTTACTGTGTTTTCAGCAAAATAATATTGACGTTTATTATCTGAGCATTGGAAAACAAACCTCTGAACATCTAGCATGAAAATGTCCAATGTTTCATCAAAGTAAGAATTCCAAGATTAAAAAAATAAAGACTCTGCCCACTAGTAAAATATCATTATATAGATGTATAAGTCACGTCTTATGATAATTATATATGAAAGAAATGGAGCTAATAATTTAAAGGCACGATGACTGGGAAGGTATTAACAAATGCAATGTGCAACCTTGTTGGTATATTTCAGGTCTCTGTATTCCAGATCAGCATTCTGTAGACCAATAAATACGATGTCACTTCCTTTTAATAGTGAAGTTAAACCTCAGTGTATACCTTTTGATGTACATACCATAAACATTTATGTCCAGATCAATAAATGAGAGTTCATATGGTAGAATTTCTCAAGGTGTTGTTGGGCCAATTATATTTCAGATTCGGGCATTGTAACCAATCTGGGTTTGTATTCACAAAATATCTTTGATGAGGATTAGCCCTCGCCAGGAGAGCTCAGCGCCAGCTACAGTAAGGAGGAACACATAGCAGCAAAGTGAGCTGCTGCATCCCATGCAGCCCAGGTACCCATCGGGGCCCAAAACGAAGCATGAAATAATCTTTCTTGACCATTCCCCATGAAAAGCCAGGGCCAGCCACAAGCTGCTGCCTTCCTAGCTTGTCTACAGCAGGGAGAAGAAAAGTGGTGAGGTAAGTCATTTTTAATCTCTGAGAGTCTTGGAGGTAGGATACAAGATTAAGGGAGTAAAATGGAGCCCAACCCCCAGAATGGGAGCTGAGTGGTTCACGGTCCTTCCTCTAGTCCAAAGAATCAGCCCAGAGCAGAATTCAACTACTGACTGGAATGACCCTGGTTTATTGGGCTCTCTTGTCCCTAAAGAGGGGATGAAACTGTCACTGATTTGGGCTTACACGTCCCCACAATTCAACAAACACCTGGTGTCTTCATCTCAATATGGATGGAGGTTTCCCAAAACCTTCAGACTCTAGTATTCCTTTTAATGACTCAGGCCCATGTAGCTACCGGTGCATTCACACCAACCTTGTTTAGTCCGATTGAAACCAACCTTGGACCATTTCCTCCTTTGTTGCAATTCGTTTAGGTTGGTGTGAAGGCTGGAGTTGACTTATGGTGCACACCAAACAACCACACTCTGGTCCACCTGTTTTTTAGTGGGGTCATAAAATTCCACATCCCCTCAGCATTAACATAACCTACATTTTTAGCACTATGCCCACCTCAACTCTAATGCTACAGTACTTTAGCTTAGCCATCAGCGACTTTAGCTCAGCAGCTAGCAATGGCTTCTCCTTTTCCCTCTCGGTGTGTCAGATGTTCAGTTACTCCTCTGCCTCCTTTAGCTATAATGGTACGTTTAACAAGAGTAGTTTATTTGTAGACATGGAGGCGAGGCTCAGTGATTTAGAAGTCCGGCTCCGCACCTTGGTAGATCAGTCTTTAGCTACTGTAGCTAGCCAGTCCCCGGTAGTCGGTGCGGAACGGCCTGAGTTAGCCTCTGGTAGCCGTCCCCCGGGATTTCCTGAGCAGCCAGGAAGGGGGGGGCTGGGTGACTGTCCGAAGGAGGAACAGTCGTAAGCATTCAAAGTCCACGGGGCATCATCAACCTGTTCATGTTTCTAACAGATTTTCCCCACTCAGCGACACACCCGCTGAGAAACCAACTCTGATCATTGGCAGCTCCATTTTGAGAAACGTGAAGTTAGCGAAGCCAGC
>NC_060155.1:29817911-29823372 GCF_021292245.1 Micropterus dolomieu | reverse complement strand
CATGGTGTTTAATTGAGGCTATTTCTGTACAGTAAGGCACTCCACAAGGAAGTCTTCTTCTACACAGAATGCTTTGGTATCACTGATGATGAGACAAACTAAAATGATTACAGACCCATGTTGATGAATTAACTATTCCAGGGTGAAAACTGGTTAAAGAGACTTTGTTGTAACAGAAAGTTCACATGTTAAAGCTCCTCATTATGAGCTGCTCTGGATAAGAGCATCAGCTAAACAGCTGAGATGTAAATGTTGAGAGTTCCTCAACAGATGATGAAGAGGAAGGGCCAATGATGTGAAGGCCCAGATCCATCAGAGTATCAATGTTCTTCCTCTCTCTCCTCCCCTCTCACTGCAGACATGAACCACTGGCTGAGAAACATCCTGATTCTGACTCTCTGGCTAGGTAACTCTTTAAACCTACTGATTGTTCTCCTTTAATCAATCATCTTTATTGATCCATCTCTTCCTCTGCATGTTCTCTTCTTCCCCAGAGTGTAAAGGAGAAGACAGAGTGACCCAGCCAGCAGGAGATGTCATTGCTGCTGAAGGAGACACAGTTACACTTGGCTGTACTTTTGAGACTAGCAACCCAAGTCCAACTTTGTTCTGGTACAAACAGGATGGAAACAACAGCCCCAAATTCATGTTGAGCCGCTTTCAACGGGATGAAGGGAAAACAGCAGACGACATCAAGGACAGGTTTTCATCAACAGTTGATTCCACCTCAAAATCAGTTCCTCTGAAGATCCAGAAGCTTCAGCTGTCTGACTCTGCTGTGTACTACTGTGCTCTGCAGCCCACAGTGACAGGAAACACCAAAACTCTGTACAAAAACCTTTGGAGCAAAGACAACAGAATACTCCACAACGTCCACTAGAGGGAGTCACACACTGTTAAACTTCAGTGGTTTATGATGCAGTCAGGATTTGTTGAAGTGGTGATATAATAAAGTGTTTATTCCCACATAAAAATATTTTTTACAGTGTATCACCCCTTCAGTCTGTAAAATACTCGACTACATGCATGCAGTTGTCGGCAGCATGGCATGCGAGAGAGAGAGAGAGAGATTGTTGTTGCTGAGAAGTCATGTTTGAGACTTGCTGCTAAAAAAAAACGCTTGTTTCTGGTCCAAAAATTGGATAAACACCGACTTTTTATGAGGAAAATGCAAAAGAAGTGACCAGAGTTGAGAAAAAGAGGAGAAAGAAGAAAAAGAGATACAGTTTGAAGAAGGAGCTCAGAAAACAGCATCAAACTGAAGAGAAACAAACAAGGAGAGAACAAAAATAAACAAGTTACAGCAAACTACTGGACACTGAAATCAGTAAGTTTTTATATTTATTACCATAAAACAAGTCCCAACTGAAACACTCAAGCTAATAGCTAACAAGCTAACACTGGACTGTGGTTACCTAGCAACAGCATCAAACAGCAGTAGCGCTGTTTTAAACACAGAAGCTCGAAGATCAACACCTGTTTCATGATGTCTCCACACTCTGAAACCATCGACGACCCCCCAGCTATCAAAAGGAAAATAAGTGCACTGGAAGAAAATGACTGACACCAGCAGAATAACAGTAAACCTGTTCAAACATGGAACTGCCACGATACAACGAGACCTGAGACAGTTTGAGCTCGACTTTCCTGCTATGAGACTGAGAGCTGAGAAGGAGAAGGAGGTCCTCGCAAGCATCTCTCCAACCGTCCTGTTCTGTCCCTGCTCCAGACAGACAGCCTGCAGATGCTGAAACTGATCCTGTCCTCCAGCACTCTGAGGCCCTGGACATCATGAGAGAACAATAGAACTGGTCCAGGTCAGAGAGCAGCTGGACCAACAGCAGCCTACCTCTCCTACTGTCAGTGAAAGAACAGGACAGTGTCAAATCACAGCTGAGAGAGTTTCAACAAGAACTAACTCGTCAGAGAAGACAGCTGGATCATCTCAGTGAGGAGGTGAAGGAACTTAGGAAGGACAGAGACAACTGCACAACTGAGTTGGCTACTCTGAGAGAAGAGCTACAGGACCGGGACAGGCTCAGTCTACAAGCCAGACTGAACTCCACACAAGCCCCTGTGCCCACCTCTCAGACCCAGACCACATCCAGCCAAACTCTCACTACACCTGCTGAAGGACAACCCAACGTGTTCTTGGCCCCCCACCCGACCCTGCACCAGAGTCAACGGCGGGCTACGAGGGGACTCTGTGGGTCCGTACAGAGTCGACGGCGGGCTACGAGGGGACTCTGTGGGTCCGTACAGAGTCGACGGCGGGCTACGAGGGGACTCTCTGGGTCCGTACAGAGTCGACGGCGGGCTACGAGGGGACTCTCTGGGTCCGTACAGAGTCGACGGCGGGCTATGAGGGGACTCTCTGGGTCGCTACACTTACAGCTCAGCTCTTGGCAGTAGTACGGTAGATTATTTCATTACAGATCTAGATCCAATGTCTCTCAGAACTTTCACAGTCAGCCCCCTCACACCCCTCTCAGACCACAGCAAAATCATGAATCTGAAAAGGGCTCAGTCTAAGTCTGGGGCCCCTAGTGCCTGTTTAACAGCACATACCCATACAGATGGACCCCAGACAGCATGGGGGCGTACCAAAAGTCGAAAACTACTGGAAAATCAAAAAACCAGAATAATTCTGGTGTAAATTCTGCTGTGGACAAAATCTATTCAATATTTCATCATTTGGCTTCATTGTCTAATTTGAAAAACTAACTAAATTACAACACACAAAAAACTACACTTACTTTGGCCTCAACATTACATACACAGGGAACTTCAACATGGCCGTGAAAGATCTGAGGGACAAAGCAAGGAGAGCTTTCTATGCAATAAAAAGAAACATTAAAATCTATATTCCAATTGAAATCTGGCTTAAAATTGTCCAGTTTGTACTAGAACCAATAATTAGGTAGCGACATCTGGGGGCCAAAACTTAATAATGACTTTGACAAACCGGACAAAACAATCATATAATCTTTCCATACTGAGTTCTGTCAGAGCAAGACACCAAATAACCTGTGCAGAGCAGAGCTCGGCCAATAAAAATACAGAAAAGATCACTTAAATTTTACAATCAGTTAACCCCCAGACATATCATCACAAAGCCCTAACATACCAGGAGCTGAAACCAGAGAAGAGTCCCCTCAGCCAGCTGGTCCTGAGGCTCTCTGCAGTAACAAGTCCCCAACAGCCTCAGGACAGCAATACCAACTCAAGCAGACCAAACCAAATTATCAGCAAGCAGAAAGAAAAATATATTTAATACTGGAAAGAAACGACCAAAATAGAAAGTAAATTACAATGTTATCTGACCCTAAAAAGAGAATTCACACTGGCAAATTACCTGAGCACAATAAAATGTCCCAAACTAAGAGAAATGTTGACAACATACAGACTGAGTGAACACAGCCTGGCCATTGAAAAGGGTCGCCACAGACAGAGCTGGCTACCACAAGAGGAGAGACTCTGCTGCCAGTGTGACAGGGGACAGGTAGAGACAGAGGACAGGTAGAGACAGAGCTGCCAAGACAAGCTGCCAAGACAAAACACTTTGCAAACATTTCCCAAATATGCCCCAAATTCGAATTCATATAAGACGCACAGAAACTCCCCTATTTACTGGGAGAAATGCCCAAATGTTAAATAATTGCTGCAAAATATGTCTCCTCATGCCATGAAGTGAGGACAACCAGTGGAACCTCAGACTGATAAATAATTGTACAGATTTTCAAATTATTATTTTGATCGTTTGATATTTTAGTAATTGTATTTATGTATTGTATTTATTTTTTTTATATATTTTTATTTTTTAACACACACACACACACACACACACACACACACGCTTACTGTTTTATTTATTTATTTTATTTTTTAATATATATCTTTTTTAACACAAACACATACGCTTTAATTACTTGTTTAATGAAATATATGGGGTTGATTGTTCTTATGTTGTATGTATGATGCTTTGGCAATATTGTAGTTACACATTCATGAAAATAAAGCTAATTTGAATTGAATTGAGATCTTCAATAAGCCTCAGTTTAGCTGGAAATTTACAATGTAAGTTGAATGAATAGAGACTGCAGCTCTGCAGCTTCTCAAGATTAAAGCAGAGCTGCTGTGTGTTATCCTCCAGCATTAAACTCCTCCTGCATTCTGGTTTCTGCACCAATTTATAGTGGAAATGTATTTATTCATGTTAAAGGAAACTTGTCATTTTTGGACAAAGCACATTTGTTTCTTCTATATTTGAATTGCATTGCATGTTTTCTTATTGTGCAAATAAACCTTTCTCAAAGTGTTTAGTTATTTAATATTTCTTTGTGCAAGCTATTTTTCCAGATGTTTTTTTGAATTCAAAAACTGATGGGGACATGTCCCCAGTGTCCCCAGTGTCCCCAGTGTAAATGCCACCTGTGGCAGAAACAGACATCAACTGTCTGAGAACACCAGATAAAAATCAGTCACAGCATTGACTGGGAAAGGGTCCAAGTCACTGACCACAAGTCATCCAACGAAGACAAGGTAGGAGATCATCACACAAGGTCCAGTTGTCTTGTCCCTTACCTGAGTACAAACGTCCCCCCCCCTCTCTGGCCTGCGGATGTTTAAGTCATCACTACATATGACTACTGTTTTGAATAAAAGTGCTCCCTCTCACACAGCACAATGGGGTTTATGTCTGAGTTCAGAGCTCGAGGACAGTTAGCGATCACATTAGATGTGTCCCGTGTCCAACCTTTACCCTGCCTGAGCCCATCTCTTCAGGGGGGCACCGGCACAGGTCAGGGTACCGTGCTCAAACTAGTCAACCAAACTGGACTTTGGGGGTTAAACGTGCTCGGGCCCAGTATGGATCACATAGTGTGAGTACACCCTAAGACATGATGGCTTCTGATCCCTGCTAGGGCTGATTTAATATATAAAATATTAATATCATGATTTCTCCACAGTAACAAAGAAGAGTAAAAATTGCTCCATGTTCCCAAGTAAAGACCAAATCTTCAGGTAATCCAGCTTCATCAGTCTCACAGTGGTGTGAAGAACTGAAAGTGGACATTCAGGAAACATTTCTCTGAGGCAGAGCTGCTCTGGATGCACAAATAATCTCACTGGCTGAACTGAACTTTGGTAGACAGCCAATCTCTAAAAAGGGGATTCTCTGGCCCCGCCCACTGAAGTCCAACTCAACCAATGAGATTCTTTGCGTCTCCAGAGCAGAAATGTTTGAGGAACTAAAAGCACAATCAGCTTGATGTTGAGGAGAAGGGCTGTGCAGCAGAGAGGCTGTTTAGTTTCTTCATTCTACTGCAGTGGAAGAACATTGCTCATCTGCTGTCTGTCTGGCTTTAACAACTCCAAAGACATGTTGCTTTACCTCTTTTTACTTTGCTCTCACTTCATAGGTGAGTGTTGGAGTGTTTGTGTCCACAGAGTAACACTG
>NC_060155.1:29815384-29817811 GCF_021292245.1 Micropterus dolomieu | reverse complement strand
AAAAGTTATTAACTGGAAACCAATGAATGGAGGTGAGAATTGGGGTGAAATGGGACCACAGATCCTCTGAAGATTTACACACTTCAGCTCCTCCTTTTACTTAACAACAGCGCCAACAAGTGGACACTGACAACACAATCTAATAACAAGTTACAATATTACTCAAGTAACAATAAATCCTGTTAATAAGACAACTAATCCAGTTCATGGTGTATTTTATGTTGGATGTCTGTTTTCTGTGAGGCACCAGGAAGTCCTTACAAACACTGATGAGATAAAAAGGATTCCAGACTGATGATGATGATTTCATAATTCTACCAGGGTGAAAAGTGGCTAAAGAGACTTTGTTGTAACAGAAAGTTCACATGTTAAAGCTCCTCATTATGAGCTGCTCTGGATAAGAGCATCAGCTAAACAGCTGAGATGTAAATGAGATGTAAATGTTGAGAGTTCCTCCATTGAAGTTTCAATCAGGCTTCAGGAAATACCATGGCACTGAAACAACATTTCTCAAAGTTACCAATGATCTTTTGATGGCTGCAGATACTGGAATGTGCTCTGTACTCTTAGATCTTAGTGCTGCGTTTGACACAGTTGACCATAGTATCCTCTTGGAGAGAATGAGGCGCTGGGTCCTCATACACTACTGTTAAGTATGGGGTGCCGCAGGGGTCAGTCTTGGGACCAATTTTATTTTCATTATATATGCTTCCTTTAGGGCACATTATTCAAAGACATGGTATCTCTTTCCACTTTTATGCAGATGATACAGAGTTGTACCTGCCCATTAAACACATGGATCCTGAAATGTTAACTTCATTGAAGGACTGCCTTAGTGAGTTAATAAACTGGATGTCCGATAATTTCCTTTAATTAAACTCCAATAAAACAGAGATCCTCGTCACTGGCCCCAAGCATTTGACAACATATTGTGCCATTCACAGATTGCCTTGGTTTATCAGACCAAATCAAGCCAGTGGCAAGGAATCTTGGTGTCAGGTTTGAGAGTGATTTGTGTTTTGACCAGCACACCACAAAGCTGATGCAATCATGTTTTTATCATCTTAGAAACATTTCTAAAATCCGACCTTTTTTAACTTTTAAAGATACTGAGACCATTTTACATGCTTTTATTTCTTCACGTTTGGACTATTGTAACAGCCTCTTTTCCTGCCTGAATCAAAAATCTATTGTCCGGCTACAGCATGTCCAGAATTCAGCTGCCAGGCTTTTAACTAGAACCAAGAAACGTCATATCACTCCTGTTTTAGCTTCGTTACACTGGCTCCCAGTATGTTTAAGAATTGATTTTAAGATTTTACTGATTACATTTAAGGCTTTACATGGTCTCGCCCCTTGCTATATTGCTGACCTACTAGTACCTTATATACCAGCTCGTAACTTGAGATCCTCAAGTAAGGGGCTTTTTGTGGTCCCAGAGACACGGCTGAAACTGAGAGGGGACAGAGACTTTGCAGTTAGGGCACCGAGGCTCTGGAACAATCTACACGAGGAAATTAGGTCGGCTGAATCAGTAAACTCTTTTAAGTTCCTTATTAAAAACTTACTTGTATCGTAGAGCATTCGCTGATTTTACCTGATTTTAGTACAATTTGAAGTGACTTTTGTTTCTTGTATTGTTTTTATGTCATAACTGCTTTTTGTAAAGCACTTTGTAAGTGCTCTGTAAATAAAGATTATTATTATTATTATTATTATTACTATTACTACATGTCAACATGTGAAATATTTGGCTGCAGCAGAACGCAGTTTGTGCACCGAAGGGCTGGAGAGTGGTACAAGAATGAGATGCACCTAGAAGAGTTGAAGCTGTATTGAAGGCTAAGGGTGGTCACACCGAATAATGGTTTGATTGCTTAGATGGACGAAGCAGGATTTATTGAGATTATTGACATGTGGTTTGAAGGTCAAATGTGACACCTACATTTCTGGATGGAGATTTTAAATTGGTTGTCAGTGGACCAATATGGTTGTAAGGTGATCAGGGCCAACGATTATTACTTCTGTCTTGTCTGAGTTTAGCTACAGTAAGTAATAAATTATCCACAACAGCAGTCAAGCACTTTATTAAACTGCCCAGACAGCCAACGTTAGATAAAGAGAAAAGTAGATCCCTGTATTATCAGAATAGCAGTGATAGAAGATCGAAGGTCCAGTGTGTGATATTTCTAAGGATCTATTGACAGAAATGCAATAAAAGATCCTTAACTATGTTCTCAGTGGTGTATAAAGACCTAATGAACGGTTCTGTTTTTTTAGAATGAGCTATTTCTATAGTAGACTAGACATCTGGAAACCTTACTGCTAGATGCTACTAAATCTTACGCACTTCACCTTTAAACACGATAATGATAATGTTTCCTAATGGATGCATCCAAAGGGAAAACAACACTGGACAATGACTAG
>NC_060155.1:29808875-29815284 GCF_021292245.1 Micropterus dolomieu | reverse complement strand
AATTGGTTGTCAGTGGACCAATATGGTTGTAAGGTGATCAGGGCCAACGATTATTACTTCTGTCTTGTCTGAGTTTAGCTACAGTAAGTAATAAATTATCCACAACAGCAGTCAAGCACTTTATTAAACTGCCCAGACAGCCAACGTTAGATAAAGAGAAAAGTAGATCCCTGTATTATCAGAATAGCAGTGATAGAAGATCGAAGGTCCAGTGTGTGATATTTCTAAGGATCTATTGACAGAAATGCAATAAAAGATCCTTAACTATGTTCTCAATGGTGTATAAAGACCTAATGATCGGTTCTGTTTTTTTAGAATGAGCTATTTCTATAGTAGACTAGACATCTGGAAACCTTACTGCTAGATGCTACAAATCTTACGCACTTCACCTTTAAACACGATAATGATAATGTTTCCTAATGGATGCATCCAAAGGGAAAACAACACTGGACAATGACTAGATCCTTATGGCGCCCTGCACATCTGCAGAGGGGAAGATGAAACATAATTAACGATGAAGACAGAAAATTCTCTATTTGACTGACAGTGTCAAACTCAGCACTGAAGCTGAGGAGCAATAAAACAGAATGTTCCCAGCATGAGCACAAATCAGTCTTTCGTATTTAACCATAATGAGTGTTGTTTGTGAAACCCATCAAAAATGCTATTATGACCTAACACAGCTAAGAATTGAGTTAGCACCACTTTTTCAATAACTTTGGATATGAAAGCAAGCTTAGAAATGGGCCTATAATTCTGTGGAAGCGATCAATCAAGGTTAGGATTTTTATTAGAGGCTGAATGCTGGCTTGCTTAAAATAATTACGGATGCGGCAGAAAGTAATGGAACAATTAATAATGTGATGTAAGCTAGAGCCAATGTCACCCATCACCTTTTACAGGAGTGAGGTGGTTAAGATGTCAAGAGGGCTTGAAGAGGAAAGTGTGTGAGAGACAGTATCGATGAGCTCAGGAAGAGAAATTAGCTGAAAATGGCTGAGCAGTTCAGGACAGCCAGGGTTATCAGAAATATCAGCAACAACAGTGGTAGTAGCTGTTAGACCTAATGTAAGTGACTTTTTGCTTAGAAAAAGATCATAAAAACATCTCACAGTCAGCATTTGAAGAGAGTGGTAAGGCAGGGGGAGCAGGGTTGATAAGTCTGTCTAAGCAAAAAGTATGTCTAAACAGGAATCTAGGATCACGCTTGTTACCGGTTATTAGGTTAGAAAAGCAGTTGGCTCTGGTGTCTCTCATTTCTTTATTGTAAGAAGTCAGAAGGTCTTTCTTATACAAATAGCAGATATGCAATTTAGTCTTTTTCCAACTTAATTCTGCTCTTCTGTTCAATCTTTTAAGACTCCTGATGCTATTTTCAATACAAGGAAAAGTTTAAGAGGCAACTTTGATCTGAGATTAATGAGAGCAGTGGAGTCTAAAGTAGTTTGACAGAGATTGTTAAGGCACTAATAATTCTGCTATGATGTTTTGGGGCAGCATGTACAATGTCAAACTTAATACAAACATGATAAGAGACAAGACCACAGAAGAGATACTCAAAGGGAAAGACTATATCTAATGTGTGGCCATGGTTATGAGTTGGGCCAGAAACATGCTGGACTACATTAAATCAGTTTGTTGAATCATCAGTGTGGATATTAAAACTGCTAGCACTAGTAATAGTAATGTCTGCATAAAGATTGTTCTGTCAAGAGTCAGTCAGTGTTAGCTTATCAGCTACTTGTTACCTGATGGAAATGATGTCATTTAGTGAATAACAGCATCACAGCAGAGACAAACTCACTATTTGTCAGAGTTGTGAGAGGAAGGAGGGAGGGATTAAGGGAGGAGCAAAACTGGGACTCAAGGACAGAAAAGACAACAGATGATGAAGAGGAAGGGCCAATGATGTGAAGGCCCAGATCCATCAGAGTATCAATGTTCTTCCTCTCTCTCCTCCCCTCTCACTGCAGACATGAACCACTGGCTGAGAAACATCCTGATTCTGACTCTCTGGCTAGGTAACTCTTTAAACCTACTGATTGTTCTCCTTTAATCAATCATCTTTATTGATCCATCTCTTCCTCTGCATGTTCTCTTCTTCCCCAGAGTGTAAAGGAGAAGACAGAGTGACCCAGCCAGCAGGAGATGTCATTGCTGCTGAAGGAGACACAGTTACACTTGACTGTACTTTTGAGACCAGTGACCCAGTTCCATATCTCTTCTGGTACCAACAAAAAGTAAATGAGTCACCAAAGTATATGCTGAGATGTTACTCAAAAACAGTCGATTTTGCTGAAGAACTCATGAAAGAAAGATTTAATGCTACAATCAAGGATAAGTCAGTTCCTCTGAAGATCCAGAAGCTTCAGCTGTCTGACTCTGCTGTGTACTACTGTGCTCTGCGGCCCACAGTGACAGGAAACACCAAAACTCTGTACAAAAACCTTTGGAGCAAAGACAACAATACTCCACAACGTCCACTAGAGGGAGTCACACACTTTAAGTGCAACTGAGAGGATCCCAACAAGGTTGTTCTCTCTCTCCACTGCTGTTGCATACTTAGTTAAAAATGTTCAAAGAACCTGACAGTTTGTTCCAAAAGACAAATAACAAAACATTAATACTTATGTTCAGTGACAACATTCTTCATTGGGTGTCAACTTGGTCACCTTTAAGATGACCTTGAAGAGGTCATATTCTGCTTTTTGGCTTTTCCGCTTTCCTTTATTGTGTTATCTATATTTTATTATTGTGCATGTAAAAGGTTTGCAAAGTGAAAAAGCCCAAGTCCAACGCAAAAGGAGTTCACATCCCCCACAGAAAACATTGCTCCTGACCTGAAAACAGCTGGATTGCAGTCCAGCCTTTAATTCCGTAACCTCTCTGCGTCACTATGTAACGAGTGGCATGATGTTCACCTGACAGCTAGTTGACACGCCCTGAAACACAATGGTGGAGAAACACAGTGACAAGATGTCCGCCAGCTGCCTCCGCTCACCCCCACCCTCCCTACCCAACGTTAAAGACCTTCCAGGCAGTCAGTGGACAGGCTGTTAGTGTGATGCAGAGACAGAGCACAAGTAAAAAATTATCACTCTGAAACTCTTGGTCCAGTCTAGGTTGCTAAGCTGGTTTGGGAACATGTACCGCTGAACCGAAGCCATGGTTACCGAACCAGCCCTGCTCTGCTTCTAATTAGAAGTGTTGCTAATAGCTCTTAACTAGGTACTGCACATGGGCAACTCCCAACCAAGATAATTGAAGTAGCTTAAATGTAATCAGATGGCGCCAGTGTGTAAGGCAAGCCGTCTGTCGGCATCACGCTGCAGGCATCCCCCCATGGTTGTCCAACAACCCAGACTACCCCGGCACAGTTCTCTGCTGCTTTCAAAGACTCTGTGCTCTATAAGTTGGATGGTGGTGATGCTACTGGTGCTGATGAACTTATTACTCTTCATTTCAACCTGCACAAACATCTTGGACTCTGTAGCTCCTTGGAGGATGAAACGCACTAAAGCACTTTCAGAGCCCTGCTTAAATGACACCACCCGTACGCTCAGACGTGCATGTTGGCAAGCTGAGAGAAGGGGGAAGAAAGATAAACTCAGAGTGTCATGAAATCCTACAGCAATATCTGACTATCAGAGAGCTGTAAAATCTGCAAAATCTGATTTTATTTCTAAGCTGGTCGCCAACAACTGTCACAGGCCGCAGATTCTTTTTAATATGTTTAACACCATTACAAATCCCCGCAACTCTGCTCCTATTGCACCTACACTGGACCTCTGTGACTCTTTCCTAATATTCTGTGATCAGATTTTTGCTATCCGATATTCTGTAACCACATCCTCTGACCATGATCCCTACTATGTGCCTTGCGGTCCTAGAGCAGTTTGAGCCCACATCAATCTCCTCCCTATCTGAGGTGGTCCATCATCTGCGGCCCACAAATTGTCCCTCAGACAGCATTCGCTTGAGTCTGATTGAGTCTTTTACACTGTTGGACTATGTATTTTGTTATTGATAAATACCTGCCTTGTCTCTGGTTATGTTTCATCCGCCTTCAAACATGCTGTTGTACAGCACCTGCTAAAAAAGGATCTCAACCCCTCTGTTCTCTCAGGCCCATCTCTAAACTGTCTTTCTTATCTAAAGTCCTGGAGAAAGTAGTTTTTACCCAGCTGCAAACATTTAATTGATAATAATGTTTATAAAAAGTTCCAGTCCGGCTTCAAACCCTGTCACAGCACTGAAACAGCACTTTTAAGAGTTTTAATGACTTGATTTTAACTGACTCAGGAGTCTCTGTCGTCCTAGTGCTCTTAGACCTCATGGCTGCCTTTGACACTGTTGACCACTCAATCCTCTCGTCACGGTTGGAAAATTGTGTGGGAATCAAAAGGTACTGCACTTAGGAGCTTCTCTTTCCACCTCGGTGATTATTCTTCTGACACAGCCCCATTTACTTGTGGTGTCCCTCAAGGTTCTGCTTAGGCCCCATCTTATTTTCTTTGTATATGTTGCCCCTGGCCTCCATTTTTGAGAGCTATGAGGTCTCTTTCCACTGTTTTGCAGACGATATTCAAATTTATCTGCCCCTGAATGTAAAAGCAAAGGGCTCACTGCAGCGCCTTGCTTGACTGTATGAAGGACATCAAAACATGGATGAATCTAAACTTCCTAAACCTAAACAGAGACAAGACAGAGATCATAGTGTTTGGACACCCTGAACTGCTTGATTCTCTTGGCCCTTTAACTTCAAACAGCCGCTCAACTGTGAGGAGTCTGTGTTGTATTGGATAGTGCATTTAAATTTGATAAACAGATATCCGCCATTAGATCCTACTTTTTCCAGTTGACAACTATAGCCAAGGTAAAGGCCTATCTCCCTCCTAAAGATTTGGAGAGGGTGATTAATGCCTTCATAACTTCCCGCCTTGACTATTGCAACTCCTTATATGTGGGCTTGGACAAGTCATCTATTCAGCGCCTGCAGTTAGTCCAAAATGCTGCTGCCGACCCAGCAATTCCTCGAGATCAAAGTCCCAACGCAACTAGCTACGCCGTCTTCAAACAGTCTACCGCTGTGTGTGGTCTACAATGACACGGTGCAACTCCGTCCGTAGACACTGAGTAGGCTATACGCCATCCGCCACAGCCGCCATGGTCCAGACGCCACTACACACATGCTGGTAGGGAAAACGCTCTTTTCATACGTCATCCCAATGCGTCTTCACCGAGAAAAAAACCCGGCAGTGGATTAATTAAATTTACATGCCGTCATTATTACGGATCGTTACAATCTGTGGGCCTCAAAAAAGGGAATTTATAACCACGCCTAATAAAGCTGAATTAAACCAATGAGATTCTTTCTGTCTCCAGAGCAGAAATGTTTGAGGAACTAAAAGCACAATCAGCTTGATGTTGAGGAGAAGGGCTGTGCAGCAGAGAGGCTGTTTAGTTTCTTCATTCTACTGCAGTGGAAGAACATTGCTCATCTGCTGTCTGTCTGGCTTTAACAACTCCAAAGACATGTTGCTTTACCTCTTTTTACTTTGCTCTCACTTCATAGGTGAGTGTTGGAGTGTTTGTGTCCACAGAGTAACACTGTACAGCTGCCGTTTTCCACTGTCTTCTCCTCTCAGCCTCATGAACAATGTTAGTCTAATGGCTTCATTTGCTCTACTTTTTCCAGGACTAATAGCTGGAGACACAATCTCTCCCGTACGAGAGGAAGTCAGTGAAAGAGAAGAACAATCTGTCACACTCACATGTAACTATCAGACAGCTGCTACTAATATTTGGCTTTACTGGTACAGACATTCTGACCTTCAGGCACCTCAATTTATACTCTTGAAAGGAGCAAAAATCAAACACAGATGAACATATTCCTGATAGAAGATATGGATCTGAAACATCAGCAACATCAACTGAGCTGACCATCAGAAAGCTAACCCTGGCAGACACAGCTCTCTACTACTGTGCTCTAGAAACAGTGATACAAAGTGTAGAGGCTGTACAAAAACCTGAACCCAGATATCTGACTACTCTTCAAAGAGGAGGGAAGTGGTATTCAAACCACAGCTTCATATCAGATGGATTCTGCTAATTCCTGTTTTATCAGAGTCACTGTGGTTCCAGCTGCTAATGAAACACTGGGGGAGGATTCAAAGGAGCAGCAAATCCACATCAGAGAGAAACCACCTGCAGGAGGCTTCAAACACAAGACTCCATGGAAACAAATAAATAGACACTGATTCACTGAATCCTCTTTATACCCTGTGGGTCATTAGGCCACAATAAGCTCCTTCCATTGTTCAACATGTTGGGGTACCTCACAGACAGACACTCAAGTATTAACTCATGAAACTTGAAACAGATATTAAATCCACAGAAATTCTCAGCG
>NC_060155.1:29792997-29808775 GCF_021292245.1 Micropterus dolomieu | reverse complement strand
CATCTGCTGTCTGTCTGGCTTTAACAACTCCAAAGACATGTTGCTTTACCTCTTTTTACTTTGCTCTCACTTCATAGGTGAGTGTTGGAGTGTTTGTGTCCACAGAGTAACACTGTACAGCTGCCGTTTTCCACTGTCTTCTCCTCTCAGCCTCATGAACAATGTTAGTCTAATGGCTTCATTTGCTCTACTTTTTCCAGGACTAATAGCTGGAGACACAATCTCTCCCGTACGAGAGGAAGTCAGTGAAAGAGAAGAACAATCTGTCACACTCACATGTAACTATCAGACAGCTGCTACTAATATTTGGCTTTACTGGTACAGACATTCTGACCTTCAGGCACCTCAATTTATACTCTGGAAAGGAGCAAAATCACACAGATGAACATATTCCTGATAGAAGATATGAATCTGAAACATCAGCATCTTCAACTGAGCTGACCATCAGAAAGCTAACCCTGGCAGACACAGCTCTCTACTACTGTGCTCTAGAAACAGTGATACAAAGTGTAGAGGCTGTACAAAAACCTGAACCCAGATATCTGACTACTCTTCAAAGAGGAGGGAAGTGGTATTCAAACCACAGCTTCATATCAGATGGATTCTGCTAATTCCTGTTTTATCAGAGTCACTGTGGTTCCAGCTGCTAATGAAACACTGGGGGAGGATTCAAAGGAGCAGCAAATCCACATCAGAGAGAAACCACCTGCAGGAGGCTTCAAACACAAGACTCCATGGAAACAAATAAATAGACACTGATTCACTGAATCCTCTTTATACCCTGTGGGTCATTAGGCCACAATAAGCTCCTTCCATTGTTCAACATGTTGGGGTACCTCACAGACAGACACTCAAGTATTAACTCATGAAACTTGAAACAGATATTAAATCCACAGAAATTCTCAGCGTCCACATTTTAACAGCTTAACATTCAAGTTAAGAATTGGCTGATTCTTAAAACTCCACCATATTTGCATTTGACCTCTCAGACCTGAAACTGTCAACTGATATTCGAGAGACAAGAAATTCAGAATAGAACAAAAAAAAACGTTGCAGGTTGACAACAATCATCACCTATTATATACACAGCAATATTCTGGAGTTAAAAAATCTGGACTAATTAAAAGTGTGTTAATTTTTCCATTTAGACTACAGATTGATAATCTTCGGCGGTGTGATATTTCGGTATTCATTCACTAAATGTCATTCAAGACCATTCCTGGTGTTAGTTAAGCTTTGTTGCCATGTTCAGGAGTCTTCACTTGGCTTTGTGAAAAGAGATGTGCGTTTGATCTCTTAATGAACAGGTGAATGACTTTGCATATTGCAAATCGGGGGAACATAGCGGCTGATCAGATTGTGATAAGTACATGTGTAAATGCCCCCAAGACGCATTGAGGACAGATTGTGATCCGATCAGCAAAACGATCTATGGAGGTGGTCGGGGACACAGTGATCACATGGATGTAAATGTCTTGTCTATCCACATGCAAAAACTGCTTGGGTGGAAATAAGTACTGGTCGCAGTCTTCTGCAAATAAAATCCAAAAGTCTGACAGCGCAGACAGACGCCTGGACAGTGTGTCCATTCAGTGTTGTGCAAAAATGTGCTCAGTGTAGATTATTGATCTTGCTCATGTTTTTGGTGAACTGATCGCGTCCGTTTGTGAACGTGAACTAGGGGGCAATAAAACATTTTTAATTATAGTGACACAGACCTCAATAAAAATATACAAATGTTCAATAAATATGATTAAAATTATTTTAATCACTAACAAATTAGCACTTTCTTTTCCATTAAGATATTCATTTCATTGAGGATAAAAAAGATTTCACTTTTATTTTTCTCATACATATTTGTTGTTTTGAATGTTCTACCTCAGCTCTGTGAAGTGATCCAGTTTAAAAGCACAAATAACCATCTGCTTTCTTCAGGAGCAAAAATCAGCCTTTAAGCTTCATTATTAAATAATGATGGTACTATTTTTTTCCCCCATATTGCCCAACCCTTACTCACACACTGCAGTGATAAACACAATATAAACCACTAAAATAACAGAAAAGAGTAACTTACAATAACAAAAAGGTAGCAAGAAAACAATGTTGGACCGAACTTCAGTTTCACTTCTGACCGAGCTAATACACAGGTGAAAAGGGAAATAATCCTTTGAGGAAAACATATCACGATGAAAGACACACTTTTAGAAAGTTATTTTAACTTGTAGTCATAGTTTTTTGGACTTGCGCAAATGAGATGGATGTGATGTAGGATACAGTTGTTTGAACTAGACAGAACGATCAGATCTTCCTCAAACCACTTTAACTTGCGTCTCCCAATCTTGCAGCCACGACTGACAATATGACAAGCAGCCAGATGTCAACGTCTGCAGCTAACGTAAACGTAACATGAGTTATATTAATGGCGGGGTCTCGCATTGCCATTTACTGAAAGAAAATGATACAAATAAACGCTAATTAGCCATTTTAGGCGACTGTGCGTGATTTTCCCACCAGCCTTAAACGCTTTATCAGCAAATTTAATACCTACAGCAAAATTTACGGTAAATTTAAGACCTTACTTTCCCTGATTTCATTCAATTAAGATCTTTTAAGACTTTTTAAGGAGCCGCAGGAACCTTGAAATGTTAACATTACCTAAGCTAGGATGGTAACGGCCGTGGCATGGCACGTGCATTGAAGCAAAGTCGACAAGGTTATGCCTCAAATGTGCCTACAATTTTGGGAACAGTCTAGCCAGCAACTCTGTCTCCAGTGTTGGGACTTTTTTCAAATAAATGGCAGACATATGGTTGCCTCAGATGTTTAACCTACCCTTGCTAGCAAGTGAACAGTTGAGCAGGAAAATGTAATGCTAGGCCATACATGGCCATGCTTATGAATTTAATTTATAAGACTTTTGTTAGAATGACAGTCCACATGTTGCTTTTATTATTGGGAAAAGTTTTTTTTCCTTAAGTGCATGTATGTCAAGTATGTTTTGTATTAATTCATTAAGGGGAAGTAATCATTTTGTCAATGAAGTGTTGATTGTTATTCTTCAGTACAAAAGAAGTTTTGCATACCAGAAAAAGGATACAAATGTAATATTTTTTCTGTGCTACCTTGAAATAATGTAAATGCAAACCAGGAGACGGACGTACTTGTAAATACCAGAAAATTACAATAAACCTACTCCTAACTAATTTTCCATTTAATCTAACTGGTAAATTTCATCTTCAGTACACGTTTCATGACAGAAAAAACTGATAGATGTCCAACATTAGTGAAAAATGATTTATATAATGGTGACAGCACAAGCAGTGTCGTCATTTCCATAGTTGTAGGTAGAGGAGGTGTAACAGAGAGAAGTTAAAATCCAGAGCAACGAGGAGACGGAGAGATTGAGGGAGGAGCTAAGCTGTTAGTGAACTATAGGAGAGGAACTTCCATATTCAGCAGAGTTCAATACACAAAGCAGAAACATTCCCTTTATTCAACATGCTGTCATTGGACTATTATGTACTTTCTCTACTGTTACTATTCATTCTAACAAGTATGTGAGATCCTGCTGAGAAAGTTTCATTACTAACTTTTCTGGATGGGATTCATTTGTTGAGTCTTTTACAACATGAAATAACAGAGTTATCTCTTCCTTCAGGTGTCAGCTGTGAAGAACTCACTGCAGTCAGGAATGAAGAGTTCACTTTAGAAGGCAGCTCTGTTACTCTGTCCTACAAATACTCCAAAGCTGCTACTATCAGTGATTATTTCTTCTGGTATCGACAATATCCAGGAAAACCACCAGAGTTCCTCATCTTTCACTTGGGAACACAAAATGCAACAAAATCTAGATGGTCTGCTAAAGTGAGTGATGATAAAACCCATCTGGATCTGCAGATCTCCTCTGCTGCAGTGACAGACTCTGCTGTGTACTACTGTGCTGTGAGGCCCACAGTGACAGGAAACACCAAAACTCTGTACAAAAACCTTTGGAGCAAAGACAACAGAATACTCCACAACGTCCACTAGAGGGAGTCACACACTGTTAAAATATTAAGTACTGAGCCACATTCGTTTGACTGATGACAAATACAACAACAGAGAGGTGAAAATCCGAGGAGATGGAGAGATTGAGGGAGGAGCTAAGCTGTTAGTGAACTATAGAAGAGAGAGGAACTTCCATATTCAGCAGAGTTCAATACACAAAGCAGAAACATTAACCTTTTTAACATGCTGTCACTGCAGTATTTAGTTTTTTCTCTGCCGTTTTTTGTCATTTTAACAGGTATGTTACATTGATTATAGAAAAAAGTCTATTGTGACTTTTTTGGAAGTCATTCAATTACAAAGAACAGGAATTTTTGGTATGGTATAACAAAGTTATCTCTTCCTTCAGGTGTCGGGTGTGAAGAACTCACTCCAATCAAAACTGAAGAGTCCAATTTAGAAGACAGAACAGTTTCTCTGTCCTACAAATACTCTAAAGCTGCTACTTATACTGATTATTTCTTCTGGTATCGACAATATCCAAGAAAACCACCAGAGTTCCTCATCTCTCACGTGGGAACACAAAATGCAACAAACTCTAGATGGTCTGCTAAAGTGAGTGAAGATAAAACCCATCTGGATCTGCAGATCTCCTCTGCTGCAGTGACAGACTCTGCTGTGTACTACTGTGCTGTGAGGCCCACAGTGACAGGAAACACCAAAACTCTGTACAAAAACCTGAAAGCTCCGCTGAAGATATACACATTTTAGAGGTCCTGCTTTCATTGAACAACAGCGCCATCAAGTGGACTTGATCAGCTTCAACACTGAAAATTCTAAATGCTTTTGCACGTTTTTTTACTTGGACAAGATGTTAAACAATTTTTCCATTTCAAAACTTCTACACTGTTCATCATCTAGGTCCAGAAAGTATTTTACTTATTTACTTGTACTGTCTGATATGTGATTTACAGAATTGTGAATAACTAGTGGTGCAAAAACCAGCATTAGATTATTGGCCAATGTGAGTCACTCACACAGCCCATTTTCAACTGGTTCTTCTCACACCATAACTTAAACTTCTTGCAAATGGACACTTTTTCGTCTTCATTCTTGCATCTTTCCAGTTCCTTGGTCTTTTATCACAGTATGCATTATCTACCTATCTATATATAAAGTATACATGTTTTGATACAGTACATTCTCTGAAAATTTAGACTTTGTTTATGGATAAAATAACCTGACAGTCACTTTTAGATATTTCATTTACTGGAATAACCAACAAATCAAAGATGTTCATCAACACATTGCCAAAAAACAGTCTTGATGTTCACTGATTGCCAACGTCGCCCACAAGGGTCAAATAATACACAAAGATATTAATTAGATAAACACAGTATAAAAAGTATAGCAAGTTCTCAAATGTATAGCTTCCCATGGTAAATGTTCTCTACTGCCCACCCAAATAAATTTTTAAACAAATTCAAGTATTATTTTCTGATATTTCACTGCGGACGACAGACAATTTTGCAGAGATTTCCATTATACCATCTGTCTGAACACAGGGCAAATGTGAAAAGAATAAAAGAACAATCTAGAATATTTACAGTTGCTGGCGTTCCCATCTGTTTATTTTTTATTCTCCAATAGAATTAAAAAAAAACAAAACAAGATACTTAGCATTCACTTATCAGCCAGGCAAGGTAACTAGAAAGAAAGGTATGTGAATAAAAGCAGAAGTAGCTATCTGTGCGTAGTCCATGAATACAACTGATGATAATCAACAGACAACCCATGTTCCAGTCAAAAGGAAACAGAGCAACAAGTTCCATTGATTGGGAGAAAAGCCCATCTCTGACTGAATTATACCTGCTCCAACACTGAGCAGACTGCAAGCTAAGGCTGCTCCTTCACACATCTCTTCTATCCATCATAAGCAAGCCATGAGTGATCACTGGTTACACCTGTCAACAGTTTGGCCACAGGCAGTGCAAATATTATTTGCCCAAAATGACTACTTTTCAGAAACTCACAAAACAGCTTTGTTTTCAGGATAGGGTTAGGCTGGGGGGCTTATCAGTATTTGCCCCAAGAAATACAGTATAAATAAATTCTTACCTCATTGTTGTCCAGTGACGGCCTTGTGGTTGAATTTGTACTTACCTTTCAGAGTGCAGAAGGAGTTCAAGCAGCCTACATTAGCAACACGCTACAGCAACATTCGGTGGTCTTTGTCACATGTCAGTGGCAAAACAACTTTTGAAACAACTTAATGGTCCTTGGAAACATTGAGCTGAAATGTCAGAACATGAAAGGCCTTGTGCTTCCAGTTGGCAGAACAAATGAGGAGCAACAGTTGTGTCTTCCTTGTTAAATATGACCAGAAAAATGCCAACAAGCAATAAATGTGGCTGTGGAATTGTCAATTTTCCAAATTGTCAAAAGAATTAATAACATTTAAATAATGATCTGATCACCCACATCATCATCATCTTCATTCCAGCAACATTTCAGTGGACAGTTTAAGTGCTCACACTGTATGACACTGTATGAAAACAACTTCAATCACAGCCACAAACAGAGCAGAAAGGCCATTTATCATGGCAGCAGCGGCCAACATTTCTAGGAGAAGCACTGTCAACTAGCCCTGATGCAGAACCAACTGGAGAAAGTCATGTTGTATATTGTGAATTAATACAAAGACATATTTTCTTTCCTTTTACAACAAGCCCACATAATGTTGGCCATCAACCACAGTGATTTACCAAATTAAACTTGTCAGTCAGTAGCAAAAATTCATGTCAGCTGGAAATCACTAACATAGCAAGCACGGTCACCGCAGAAAAATAAACTGTTCAACTTCAAGTAGAAGGTGCAGTAAAGAGCAAATCACTGGAGCTCTCTGTTCACGACAAACCACAACACAAAGCCATGAACCAGCAACACAACGACAGCACAAGAAATACAACAGCATAACAAAAATGTTCTTACCTTAGAGTTGTTCTGCAGTTGCTTGAATTTGTACCTCAGTGATGAAGCAGTCCAACATTAGCCAACATCATGTTGGTGCAGTCTGTGTTACCACAAAGCTAGTTGCAGTAACATTACTTGTTGTGTCTCTGCAATGTTTTTAAGTCTGTGGCAAAAAAACCCCTCAAAAATCAAACTACACTGTAGCGTGGTTAGCTCACTTGGTAGAGAGCCCTCTACTGCAGTGGCCCAGGTTTGAGTCCAACCTACGGCCATTAGCTGTATGTGACCCACTAAATCTCTCCCCTGTCCTGTTTCTCAAATAAAGACAAAATGCCCCCAAAAATATCTAAATAGAACAAAGACAAAACGGACTCCTACAGCAGTAGTTAAAGCCAAACGGTTCAAATGTAACTCAAGTTGTAAGAACAGACAGCTAAAACTCATCTCTCTAATGTCTTCATTATCTTAAGTGATCGCGTGACGTGACAGGTCTAACTACTTCAATTACAGCTAATCATAAACTGTTAATTAATGCAGTTAATTAATAATGAAGTGATTAAACTTAACACAAGCTCACAGCTTGCCACAAAACAACACATTAGCACTAATATGTGTACAAAAAATAGAAGAGTAAAAAAAATTATTACCTTAAAGGCATCCTCAGTGACGGACAGTCCGGTTGTTGTACATCAGTAGTGACGGTTCAAATGTATAACTTACCTTACAGTTGTCCTAAGTGATGGACAGTCCAATATTAGTTGGCATTGTTGGCGCAGTCTGTGTTAGCGTTACAGAACCGCAACAGTACAGTAGTTAGATCAGTAGTGTAGCCACTGGCTACTCCTCAGGTGAACTGGATGTGCCAACAGAATAAACTCTGTTGCAGGAGGCACATAAAATAACAAAGCCGCAACCGAGAAGAGCACCGGGAGTGAAGTCGAGAGCAAACAATCTGTGCACACACACACAGAGAGATGGGCTTTTTTGAGAGAGAGAAATTGGGAGGAAATTTATTTATGCTTCTCCATGCCCATGTTTCCCTGATGCAAACATAGGTGAGGGAACACAGCCTCCACATCCCTTGTTCTCATCCTTTTACAATCCTTATTTATCTTAACACTTACTTGTAACGTCTTCTCTTAGCTACTTTTCACACAGCAATGATGTCCCAACATTTGGAATTGCATCTGTAAAAACAAAACAATGTAACCACTGGGAAATCTTATTTTCATAAACAATATGACCTTTTTGTCCATTCACATTGAAGAACTGTGATTGAAGTTATCATTTACCTTTGTTTTCCAGCAGGGTCTCTGATAGAATCTCTTTACTGGACCTGCATGCTGCGCAAAAAGTAAGAAAAAATGTCCAAAGACACTTTAACAACAGCAGTATTTTACACAAGAAATACAACAGTATAATCAAAATGTTCTCACCTTTAAGTCCTGCAGTTGCCTTTGGCTTGAATTTGTACCTCAGTGACGAAGCAGTTCAACATTAACCAACATCGTGGTGGAACAGTCTGTGTTACCAGAAGGTTAGATGCAGTAACATTATCTTGATGTGTCCCTGAAATATTCTAGCTCTGTATTAAAAAACTTTAGGTTTAAGGTAAAGATTTCGCTGAAATGTTCAATTCTCAAAGATGAAATCCTTCTGTGTCTGGTTAGCAGGAGGAGTAACAGGCTTCTCTTATCGAATCTGAACAGAAAAAAATGCAAAACGCTGTAAAATGATCAACTTTCCAAAGTCCTTATCGAAACACTTTGTGTCCTCTCAAGATCATTTTTGGTTGTACAGAGATAGTTAGTGCCCAGCAATTCAAATTTAGCTCAGACAGACAGCTAAAACCCATCCTAATAATCACTTCATTATCATAACAGCAACGTTACAGAAATGGCTTTAGAAATCGCATTACATGCCAGATCTAACTACTTCGGTGACTGCTAATCATAAACTGTTAAAAAACTGTTAATATAATTATTAAATAAATTCAAAGTGATTAAAAGTGGCCTAAAGTGCACTTTACACAAGATCACTGCTTGCCACAAAACAAGCAGTAACACTAATATTTGTACAAGAAGCAACAGTAAAAAATGTATTTACTTACCTTACAGTAAGTAAGTGTCCTCAGTGATGGACTGTCCAATGTTTAGTTAGCATTTTGCTGGCGCAGTTAGCTTTATATTACGGTAACGCAACAATACAGTAGCTAGATCAGTAGCGTAGCCACAACAAAAAACTTTGGCTACGCATTAGAATAAACTCTGTTGCAGGAGGGACATTACCGGCCTGCATTCCAGGCACTTCTTGCAATCCGCAACCGAGAAGAGCAGCGAGAGTGAGGTCGAGAGCACACAACCTGTGCACGCACACAGACCACCTTTTTCCATCCTTATTTATCGATGACAGACTTACTTGTAACTTCTTCTCTTCACCAGTCTTCACACAGCAACAATGTCCAGACATTTGGAATAGCATCTGCTAAAAAAAAAAAAAAAAAAAAAAAACACACAACAACAACAAATGCACCCACTGTGAAATCTTATTTTCATACACAATATGATCTCTGTACGATAAGATTGCTTACAGGGACATAAAGTTAAAAAAAGTTCTGCCATCTGAGAACATTACTGCCACACTGATAAATGCAAAGAAATATATTATGTTATAAAAATGATACTGTTTTAAAAAACTGTCTTGTTAAAGTACAATTCATTATGAATTCAGTTTAAATGCTTCAAAAACAGGAGGTGATCTACATAAACATTTTGCCAGCAGAATATTCAGTATGTCAGTCTTTGCTATCTCAAACAGAGATACCAGGTAAGCAAGGTCAGATTTAGTCATTTTGGGGCCTGAGGTAAACCCAGGCATGGAGCCCTCCACGTTGCTGGTTCTCCCCCTTTTTCAATCCTTATATATCCTTATCTAAGAAAGACTTACTTCTCTTCAGTCTTCACACAGCAATGATGTCCAGACATCTGGAAGTTCATCTGTAAATAAAACAAAGAAAACAAGAAATGCATGATGAAACCTTATTTTCATACACAATATGACCTCTGTACAATAAAATTGTACTTGTCGATTCACACAGAAGATCTGTCACAGTATCATTTACCTTGGTTTTCCAGCAGGGTCTCTGGTAGAATCTCCTCACTGGACCTGCTTGCTGCTGCTCAAACTGGATAAGTTGTTTCTGGTCTTCTGTCTTCAATCTTGTGTAAGAGCAAAGAAAGATAACACACAAGACACCGAAAGGTAAATAATCAACATAATATACGTAAAAATATTAACCTTTTCTTTTTGCCTGTCTTTCTCTTCCTCTCCATTGAATGCATTGTTCTGTTGACACTGGTTGATTTTTTCTTGCTTTCGCTCCCTAATCAACTCAGGCTCCAGATGGTTTATTCCATAGTTACAGAAGATTTGGTGAAAGAATAAAGGAATACAGACGAAGACTCACACCAGATTTTACTTTTGCATGGACCAATAACGAGCTGGGACTGTTACTGAATTTAACACGGGAGTTAAAAGCGGCTGTGGCGGCGTAAAACAGACTGGGAGTTGTTGCAAAGTAAACGGCAACATGCACAGTCCAAGAGTAGGCAGATGAGCGTTATTTGCACAGTACAAAATATTTTAATAAAATTATTAAATCAGCAGCCTTGTGTTTCTGCTTTGAATGACTTAAATGACCCAATCAGAGAGCCCAACGTGAGCGTCCGCATCATCGTTTCTAGTCCTCCCTTTTTGCCCGACCTCACTAAAACACTCTCGGCAGAGTTTCCAAACTTCTCCGTTTCAGGACTTTGTTTTTGCCAAATTAGTCTGGACGGGAGATCCAAACGTAGCAAAGGTCTAAAGTAATCAGAACAGTGATGGATGCATTAGGCAGCTTCAGTAAGAACTGATATTACTGAGACACTACAGAAAACTGCAGATGAACATTTAATATCCAGGAAGCTGCAGGATGAACCTGAACTATAAATGAAAACAAGAGTTGATTTTATTTGATTTTAAACATCTTGCTGCTTGTTTACTGGGTATATTTTATGCCTTTATTTTTTGAAATATGCATTACTAAGATTTTTTTTTTTTCAAATCGTATTTTTAGTTATTATTAAAACTCTCAAAATACGTCACTTGTAAAAAAAAATAAATAAATAAAAAAAAAGCAGTGACTTAATATTTATTTTCCAAATGTTTCTTCATTGCCCCTGTGTTAAAAGTAATTTCTGCACCGCTGCTGTCATGGTAACATATCATTACACAATGCATCATCTAGCGTTCAGCCATTTTTCCTGTTTACTTTAGATTTAGATTATATAATTATATTTAGATATATAATTGCTGGCCTTTGCTTAATGGTTAGTCCACCTCTGTCCCCAAGCGCCTATCACAACTGCGTGAAACAATCTGAAGCCATTTTACAGTCAAGTCATTCCATCATATTTTATGCTCATCCACCCTGCTTGTGAAGTATAATTTTTTTATCTGAAAAATAGCTCCCAACAAGAAAAGTTTTTTTGCAGTGTGAAAAACATGCAATGCAATTTAAATATGGAACAAACAAATGTGCAGTGTCCAAAAAAAGTAACTTAAACTACTGATATTGTATATCAGTATTGTATAAGTGTACATAAGTGTAGCCTGTTATAACCGCCAATTTCAAAGCCCCCGAATGGACGTACGGGACAATAAAATCCAGATTATTGAGCAATACTTTCCCCATGACATCATGCTGCCCTTTTTGCAAGTGAACCAGAATTTTTAAACAAAACCACATGAGTGCTGAGCTCCTCTATTCATTAGACAGAAATTCTGGGGCGGGGAAAAGCAGGAAGCTTTCGACTCACAGGCGGAGGGAGCATGCTCTGTGCGCATTGCATTGGGTGCTGACGGCGGCACCGCGCAGAAGACCGATCAGGGATAAAGTCTGATTTCAAAGAGAGGCTATGTTCGTACAACCAATCTGCACTCCCTACAAGAGCCTGTTAACACCAAGAAAGGTGCAGTGCTTTCTGCGACCAGGTCAAAATCGAGGTCAGCCACGTTTAAACCTTTAACAAACCGTACCAGAGTTTGTTAAGAACCGGACTGAGACCACCTCTCCAGCTGGGTCTCGGTACGGTTGTTTGGTCCGCAGCTGAGCGTGATTGCTGGATTCACACCTGCCCTTAAGAGCCCACTGTTCCGCCTTTTGCTATGTGAGCACAAAAGGTGTGATGGTGAGTTTCCAGTAGCCTAAATGTCGATATTCAGTCTTTCAACCACCAGCCTATTTGTGCTCATCTTATGGCATGAATGGAGTTTTCGTTTCGTTGCTTTATGAAGTTAATTTAGAACAATGTTTGGACACTTTTGAGTGTGTTCAATTTATTAATCTCATTTTTTGAAGTGACGAGTTTTTTAAAGTGAGGTGGAACGACCCGTGTCTTTTATTGTGGAAACACCGACACAGCTGAGCTGAAAGAATAAGGCTGATATTTTCATACAGCTCATAAGAACACATCAGACTACGCCTGTTCATTTAGACATTCACACTGTCTGCGATTTCTATCTCCCTGCATGCAGTGTTACTTAGACCAGGTCGTATTTCTGTAACATCACAGTTTGCTCTTCGTCTGTAAAATATGACCCCAGGCCCCAGATGAAAAGGACTTGAAAGATTTTAATGTGAAAGCCAAAACAGTCCAAATCTGTGATTCTGGGTCTCAGAAATAGGCTGTTAGTCCTCACCAAATTCATTTGACCAGAAAATGCAAAACACCATCTCATGGTGTGATAGTGTAAATTAATCATTATATTTATTTAGATGTAATTTTTCCTTTGACATGTTTCACCACTCTATTCATTTTTACTACATCTAATTTGTTCCACGTTGACTTGGCAGGCGACATGAACCTACACACCTTCATCTAATCTCTCTAAAAAATAGTTTAACGTTAGTTGTTTATCAGTAGGGCCAAACAGTTTTAGCATAGCTGCTAACATTTAGCTAACCGCGTCGCTGACAGCAACAAATTGCAGTATAGAAACATTTTTTTTAAATACTGCACTCTACAGGAGCTTTGTCACAAAACCACAACACAAGACAAACATCTCTTAAGTAATCTGTTTAAAAGTAAAACGGGTTTCTGAGAGTTTACTACCTTTCTTACCTGACGTTAGCGACGTTAGCCAGCTAGCTAGCATCGTGTTAGCCTAACGGCTAGGTGTCTCTCAACTTGGCGGTCAAACAACCCTGAACTCTTTGTGTGACACCCTAAAATCCACGTGACTCTGGCCCGCAAACATACACACGGCCAACCTTCCTGAAGTCATGAGCTTTTCAAAGAGACACTGGAACAGCGAATGACCGAAGCGGCGTGTTTCTCCATCGGCTCCTTCAGCACCGACTCCGCGGTTCAAACTTTGTTGCTGAGCGACTGTTTGACTGACAGCCGGGAACGTTCGAGGCGCGTTCAGTGCTCGTGAGAGAATCAGCCAATCACATCACAGATTGACCTTCACGTAACATGACTGTGTAGTTAAAACCTGCAAAAAGTTGAATTTATATCAGCTGAACGAAACACTGGTGCATTTATTTCGGTCTTGGCCACATACCAAGAAACTTTGGAGCAAAGCCTCACGTTTTATTGTCCATATTTACCCTCAATTTGCATTGCGGTGGGAAAATGTGTTGTTTGGATTTACTAAAAACGATGATAATGTCATAAATTTGCTTATTATTTTAACCAAATTTTATTTGCACAAGTCAAAATTCTTAATCTTATATCAAACATATATATGTTCTTTCAATATCTGAATGCACAAACAAAAAAGCTGTTAACTCACATGACCTCTGTAAGCTTCACAAGATAAGCAGTTACATTTTTATTCTTTTGCCTTTGTTTAGATTATATTTTATTTTTAATGACCCCTTGACTTCGCTGGCTTATTTGTGATTTGTCTGTAGACTTAATTGTACAGAAGATGTTGTTTACCTGCTGTATGTCCTGATTTAGAATAAAGTTTTGAAGAAAAGAAAATACATGTATAGTTATATACTGAACATATACTTGAATAAATATATGTCTAATTGTAATATTGTTTTTAAAAAAAAACTTTTACAAGACACTTTATCTCATGATGTTCTTTTTATATTTCATGTTGCTCAGTTATATTGTAATGACGTTATCTATGGTGCCTGTTCCAACAAAAATACTTATACTTATTATTACTATTATTATTATTTGAATTGGTCATAGGTGTCACTCTGATTTTGTTGCCATGACTTTTTAAAATGATAATTTGTTTTTAAAAAATCTGAAAAAATAGCTTGCAACAAGAAAAAAGTTTATTTGCACAAGAACAAAAAAATGCAATGCAATTTAAATATAGAAGTGCATTGTCCCAAAAAAATAAAAATAAAATAAATAAAGACTATAAATTTGTGCAGAAAACTTCTCCACAATGCAGGAAATCAAGTGCTTAATGGTCAAAATGGATCCCCAGGACCTCCACTCATATCATTGATTATTTCTTCAAAATACTAAAAAATGTTTTCTCATCTTGTTCTGATTAACCTAATATTGTGTCTTGAAATGTCTTGTGAGCTAAGTGTATACACCCCTAATCTGAGCCCTTATATTCTCTGTTTACCAACTCTACTATTATTTCTATTCCTTTAACACCTTGATGTGCAAGCCAGTATTTATAACGAAGGATTTCCCCCTTGAAATTGTTATTATTAGTGTTTTTATTGTTGTTATTTTTATTGTTGTAACCATCATTAAAGCTATTTTTATAAAAATAATCTTCACATTTAAGTTTAATACATCTACATGTATATGTTTGTGAAGTTTGTTGTTATCAATGTTATATTTTGTTGTTGCACTTTTCATTTATTATCAGTCAAAAGTTTTTTAATTGTTTTAAAAGGATCTACAGTATTTTTTTCACAGTGTTAACCAACCCTGTGTGTAAAGTTGACTAACTTATTTTGTCAGTAAAGCCAATATAAAACAGTAAACAAGTACCAAATAAAAAATTAGTATAAGCAAGGTAAAATAAGTTTATTATAAACTGTGTGCAACAACATTTTTTGTAACTGTTGGCCTGAAACATTTGATCACTTCCCCAACTCTCCCAATATTTAGATTCAATGGACATTTTTGAATTGGTTATTTTTGGAATTTATTTGGAAACCACACCCAACACAATTAAATCACTTTTGACGTACAACACACAGTATTCAAAACCTGCTTCTACAAGCTGAAAACGATCTGAGCTGCTAATTTCCCAGCTGATTCATGGGTTGTACTTTTTCATCCTCTGCATCCAAAAAAGGAAAACAAAAGCGCCTTCCCACTTCACACAATAGGGCTTCATCCAGGACTTAATTTGTGTGTAACAGTTCCTAAGAAAAGCCACATGGTGGTGCTATTGTCACATCAAAAAACAAACATGAAGCCTGCAGGACTCATCCAAGGTTAAAATGAAGGGCAACTGGACTTGGTTGAAGCTACTGGAAGACGTTTCGTCCCTTATCCAAAGGACTTCTTCAGTTCTGACTGACTGGCAGGGAAACTCAGCTATTTAACCTCAGTGGGGTCGTTATCTCGGGTCATCGATACCGCTGGTTCGTTAGTGTTCCTTGTTGCTGTGACGACAGTCGTTACAGTCGTTGAGATTACCTGTGGCCAAGACTGAACGACCATCGTTGGTATCTTCACCTGAGGCCAAGACTGAACGACCATCGTTGGTATCTTCACCTGAGGCCAATAGGTTACGTTTGTTGAGTTTCCTGGGAAGTGATGAAAGGACAGCATTG
>NC_060155.1:29789540-29792977 GCF_021292245.1 Micropterus dolomieu | reverse complement strand
GATCTGCAGATCTCCTCTGCTGCAGTGACAGACTCTGCTGTGTACTACTGTGCTGTGAAGCCCACAGTGACAGGAAACACCAAAACTCTGTACAAAAACCTTTGGAGCAAAGACAACAGAATACTCCACAACGTCCACTAGAGGGAGTCACACACTGTTAAAATATTAAGTACTGAGCCACATTCATTTGACTGATGACAAATCCAACAACAAAATAAATAAGATAGCTGATTTACAAATAATTTCATTGTTGATTTCATTAATCAGCCCTGTATAACATCATGACACTGACACTACATAGGAGAGGCAACAGCAAGACAACTCCCTTAAAAAGGATGGTTTTGCAGGTGTTGACCACAGACAGTTGCTCTCTCCTTACACTTCCTGACTGATGGTTGTTTTGTATGTTTGTAGTAGTGGTAGCATGAGGCAGGACCTGGGTGGGGCCTCTGCCACCAGATACTTCATAATACTTATGTCACAATATATTGTACTTTTACACATAAAGCGATATTCTGAGCTAAATATTGCAATTTATTAGCTTATTTCACCTTCAAATTCCAAAATTAAAGTGATATATATCCATCACAATTTTTATTACTTTTTTATTGTTGTTTACTGATGTCGCCACTATTAACTACAGCTCTTCTTCAGCCAATGGCTCATCTGTGTTATGTACCTGGCGTGTAATGTGGACACAGAAGTCCTGTTAGAGAACAACCAATCCCATTAAATAAAAATGTCTAATCTTGTCGATAGATGTTCTTTCCAATTACACCAGTCTTTCCAATTTGCGGTTCTAACAATTATATATTCCTTTACAGGCCAGACTGTGGACAACATCTAGACTACTGTGTTTTCATGCTACCACACATGGCTCATCTTCAAGACCCAAGACAGAGTAACAGACAGTTCTGTCACGCAGCCAACAAACAACTTGTAGTGTGGCAATATGGAGCACTGACAGGATCAGTGAGTTGTGATACTGAGTTGCTGTGTCTGGAAGATATGCAACCGTTATCCTGATCCACTAGGACAGGTTTTATCCCTGGTAGGTGTCACACATAATGTTACTGACAATTTGATCCACTGTGTGGATAAATACATGTTACAATACAAATACGATACACCCCCAGGTGGGTAGAGAAAGACTAATATTTTTTCCTGTTCTGGATAAATATTGAACATGATAAATGCCTTTTCTTTACACTTGCAGCATAAACCATCAAGCTACACTGATGTCTAATGTCTCAAATAATGACAACCAAATGTGGTACAAAACTTGTCGTTCATTATTATACTACTAATACTACAACCTATATCTCCAGGGCTCAACGTTCAACTTTTATTGAACCAAAGACACTTTTTACTGTCCCTCCCTTCAAAAGTTATCAGTATTACAGCAAAACCATAGAGTAAGTTATGTTATTCTATTAATATGGTTAATTGTTTATTAAATACATCCTGAATATAGAAAAACTAAACTAAAATTTAATCACAGTAAAAATTATAAATACAAAAAGGTTAACAAAACAATTTCCTTTTAAATAAAAAAAAATAAACTCAAACATGACATGATCTCGCTCCTGCTGACCGCCATTTAATAAAAAAAAAAAAAAATGTACACAGAGCAGCGGCGGATACAAGTCGCCTCTATCCTGACTGACAGGTCACCATGGTAGCGAGATGTCAATCACAAGGTAGTCTCGCCCTAAAGCATACACTACTTTATCGTCTATTTCCGTAATTAACTAAATGAACATGTTGAAAAAGACTTGAAACTAGCCATCAACGCATTATGAACGTGTTTACTGAGGTAATAATTCAGTTGAGAAATAATGTCATTTCACCATTATTTCTAATGGAACCGGACTTCTTTTTGCAGCCAGTGGACTCGCCTCCTGCTGGCAGTTAGAGAAAATGCAGGTTTAGGACCCAGATGTTGCCACATGACGTTACGTCACTAAAACTCTTGATTGGCCAACGAGAGCTGCAGAACAACTGTAGGATGTTGAGTTTCTAATGCGATTTATTCCGATCGGGCCAGCGAGTTGCTAGTTCAACATTCCTGATGTTACTTCGTACTGGCCCCGGGCCACCATTACTGTCGAGCCCTGTATATCACAAATAGGGCTGGCCCGAATGTCAGTTTTTGAGCTTTGACGCTTCGATAGTAATTAAGAGCCAATATCGAAGCCCCTACACAAACGTTATCTTACCTAATGTTAGTGTTAGAAGCTGTCTTGGAGATGTTCGCGAACAGCAGTGCCAGATTGCCTCTCAAGCAGAAGCGACCATGGTGTCACTTTTCAGCCCACTGGGGTCCTTTGTTTAGGTCGGTGACAATTACAGCCACTCATATTTTCTCTTGCTCAAAGCACCAAACTTTTTAATTTGTATTGTTTTTTATAGAAAGTTTCAAATAATGTGACAAACTGTTGCCTACCCTGCTTTTTAGGGATGCATGATAATTGTTGATACGATCCCATAACTAAATGATTTCTTGGTTAATTAATCGTATTTCAAGTTAAATCCGATTTGACCTAAATTACATGACTTGTCACTCAAGCCATAACAGGTCCCGCTGGACTCAATAGCAGTATCTGTAAGCTCAGACCTTATTGATTTTACTTTACTTTTCTTATTGAGTAGACTATGAGTTACCTGCATCTTTAAGTGCATACTAGTGGGGTCTTTTTGAAAACATTGACTATTCCTCATGCATGTGAACAGCTGACTAGAGATATTAACTCAGCTACAGCAGCAGACATGGTCCCCTCCATCGAAGCATCAACACTTCTTTGTAACGTACAAATATATGTAGAAACAATCAATAATCAGAGCGGTATCGGGCATGAGAGGTAGGCAATTATCAGTTATTGGATAGAATGAAGAAAAAAAAAAAAAAACATCTATATCATGCTTCACAACTGCCTTTAACCTCCATCAGGAACAATGACATTCTCCAATGTGGACAACAATGTCTGTACATTCCAGTGTCACAGTTTGATCCGTTTCCCAAAAGCACAAGCCTGCTGCATGCAAAACAATTTCAATGGCTTCAACAGTGGTAATTCAAAAACAGCTCCCGCCCACTGAAGTCCAACTCAACCAAAGAGATTCTTTGTGTCTCCAGAGCAGAAATGTTTGAGGAACTAAAAGCACAATCAGCTTGATGTTGAGGAGAAGGGCTGTACTGCAGAGAGGCTGTTTAGTTTCTTCATTCTACTGCAGTGGAAGAACATTGCTCATCTGCTGTCTGTCTGGCTTTAACAACTCCAAAGACATGTTGCTTTACCTCTTTTTACTTTGCTCTCACTTCATAGGTGAGTGTTGGAGTGTTTGTGTCCACAGAGTAACACTGTACAGCTGCCATTTTCCACTGTCTTCTCCTCTCAGCCTCATGAACAATGTTAGTCTAATGGCTTCATTTGCTC
>NC_060155.1:29782314-29789520 GCF_021292245.1 Micropterus dolomieu | reverse complement strand
TGAAACATTTGATCACTTCCCCAACTCTCCCAATATTTAGATTCAATGGACATTTTTGAATTGGTTATTTTTGGAATTTATTTGGAAACCACACCCAACACAATTAAATCACTTTTGACGTACAACACACAGTATTCAAAACCTGCTTCTACAAGCTGAAAACAATCTGAGCTGCTAATTTCCCAGCTGATTCATGGGTTGTACTTTTTCATCCTCTGCATCCAAAAAAGGAAAACAAAAGCGCCTTCCCACTTCACACAATAGGGCTTCATCCAGGACTTAATTTGTGTGCAACAGTTCCTAAGAAAAGCCACATGGTGGTGCTAGTGTCACATCAATAAACAAACATGAAGCCTGCAGGACTCATGTTAGCAGAAAGCAGAGAGCAGGACACACAACTGCATCTGGACTGTACAGTCTCAGTCAAGTTTGATTTGACCACTACTTTATCTACAGAGCAACAAAATTGGACAAAATTGGAAGAGAAAAATAACAAGGTGAAGCTGGAATACCTGTCGGGTGGCTCCAGATCTACAGGCGCTCTGTGTGTCAACTGGTTTGTAGTAATTTAATGGAAAACATGATTGGGATTATATATCATCATCTGACAAAGGGCCTCACCTGCTTTAATTACTGATCTCGTGTTTCATCAAACTACCACACACTAATATAAAAAAAACTGTTCACAAGGTATAAAGAATGAGGGATTATAACAGGGATTATAACAGCCTTTTTTTTTTGTTACCCAGCGACTGGCCTGTGGGAGGTTAATCAGGCCTTGGTAGACATTCAAAAAGAAAAAAACAACACAAAAACAACTGTCTATAACAGCTACTTGGCTGCAGCAGACTTGGGAATGGATGAATAAGAGAGCCAGGCTCAAAACAAATGCCTGATTTAAAGTCTAAATACAGTGTTTCCAGGTAGGCAATATCTATTCAAGTGGAAGTGAACCTGAGCATGAGACTGGCTAACCAGCCAGGGTTCAACAACTATTCTCACATGCATGATCTATTCTCAAAAGTCCACTGAGAGAAAATGCTGCATTGTACGGAAGCATTATGCATTCAATTGAGAAAAAAATTCTGCTCTGTTTTTCTGAATGAACAGATAATTATGTGTTTTCGTGGGGGAAAAACAGGATACCTCAAAATCCTGCGAGAAGCTCTCACCTGCATGGACTGGGCCAGGTTTGCTGATGCTAGTCGGGCTGATGATTTCAAGTACAGGGTCAACAAACTCATAGCAACACAATCTATGTTACTTAAGAAGTATCTCCCAATGCCTCCAACCCAAACCAAAATAAAACCGGATCAAACTGGACATGGTCCACTGGTGCACTGTGGGATATAAACGTAAGTGCCCTCTGTGGTGGATATGTGGTCTCTTACAGGCTGCCGTACACGCTAGAAATTTTGTTGCCGTCTACGTGGCTCTGCATAGTTAAATAGTTCCCTTTGTGTTGTTATTACAGAGGTTTAGTTTTAGTTTTAGTACATCTGAGTCATGTGATAAAACATTTTTGATCTAAACCAGGGTTTGACTGTAAATGCATCAAATCCATGCATCTGCACGCTGGTGTCTTGTTAGGACCAATGCAGAAGAGCCTCTGTGACGTTTGGGTTCATTATCGTCTGGTGTTGCTTTTATCTGTTGAATATTGTCTGAGGTGTCCCCATATTCACAAACATCTGTGAGCAGCCCTACAGACACTCTAACTACATTAAGTAGAGCCAAACAAAACCGAGGATTTCAGTTAACAGAACCTTCAAATAAACCTTCTAGTGCTCAACCACATTCCTGTTTTGAGAAGACAGATCAGTTTAAAGGATTTATTTCAGTACACAAATAAAAACAAATAGGCTTCCCACATCACATGATAGAAATCACCTGCTTCACTCAGGACTTGTTGACTTGAGTGTAACAGTTCATGAATAACACCTCAGGATGGTGCTCGTGTCACATCAAAAAACCAACAGAAAGCGTTCAGTACACCACCTACAGGACACATGACTCCTGTCAGCATCTATAAACCTGATCTGAATGTGAGCTAACAGCAGCAACAAGCTGGACTGTGCAGCCTCTGCAGTTTTGCCTCTTACAGGATGAAGAAAATAGAAAAATAGAAAGATAGAAAAATGCATGTCTCTAACATGTAATAAAAATCACATCTGACATTAGAAAATGATTAACAGCACAACATGTAAATAGTAAGAAGCTATTAACCTGATAAAAACTGGTAGAGAAGAGTAGAATATAACATTAATTGTCTCATGGGGCTATTTGGCTTATAGACAGCACTATATCGCAATGTCTCCAAACCAAACCAAAACTGGATTAAACTAAACAGGATAGACATGTTTGGACTATTGGTGCACTTGGGGTTGGATGATATGGTAGATAAAGAGTGTAGAATCAGAATCAGAGACTGCTTCATCACCAAGTTGTTTTAACATAAACCAGGGATTTGTTTTGGAGACTAGGTGCTCAACAACAATAAACAAAAATCTATATAAATATAAAGTTAAAGAAAAAGAAAAATATGAAATTGACATAATAAATTATTTACATGTGCAGTAAAAAAAATCCGATTGAATATGTTGTGCAAACATGGCTCCTTTTTGAAGAACCCACTGCAGAAATAGGTCATATTGCGAGAGGTTTTGGTCCTGATGGACCGCAGCCTCCTGCTAGAGGGGAGAGTCTGATCCAGAGTGGGAGGAGTCAGCCGCAATCTTTCCTGCTCCCCTCGGAGTCCTGGAGGCGTACAGGTCCTGAAGAGAAGGAAGATTGCAGCCAATCACCTTCTCTGCAGAGCGAATGATGCGCTGCAGCCTGCCCTTGTCCCTGGCAGTGGCAGCAGCGTACCAGATGGTGATGGAGGAGGTGAGGATGGACTCAATGATGGCGGGGTAGAAGTGCACCATCATTGTCTTTGGCAGGCTGAACTTCTTCAGCTGCCGCAGGAAGTACATCCTCTGCTGGGCCTTCTTGGTGAGGGAGGTGATGTTCAGTTCCCACTTGAGGTCCTGGGAGATGATGGTGTCCAGGAAGTGGAAGGAGTCCATGGTGGTAACTGGGGAGTCACTCAGGATGATGGGGGAGGGTGGGGCTGTGCTCTTTCTGAAGTCCACGACCATCTCCACTGTCTCCAGACTGTTCTGGCTGCACCAGGTCACCAGATGGTCGATCTCCCACCTGTAGGCGGACTCATCCCCACCTGAGATGAGCCCAATGAGGGTGGTGTCATCCGCAAACTTCAGGAGCTTGACGGACTGGTGACTGGAGGTGCAGCTGTTGGTGTACAGGGAGAAGAGAAGGGGGCAAAGAACGCAGCCCTGAGGGGAACCAGTGCTGATGGTCCTGGAGTTTGAGATGTTTTTCCCAGCTTCTTGTGCTGCCTCCTGTCAGACAGGAAGTCTATGATCCACCTGTAGGGAGAGCTTATACTGCAGCAGGGCCGGGATGATGGTGTTGAAAAGTGCCCTCAACTGTGGACAAAACACAATGCAGGGCCTTATAGGCTGCCCAACATGCTAGAAATTCAGTTGGCCTCTACGTGCCTCTGAATGTGTAACTAGTTCCCTGTGTGTTTTTATTACAGTAGTTATACTTTAAATCTGAGACACATGATAAAACAATTTTAATCTTAACCAAGGTGTGAAGGTGTTTCAATGTAAGGTACACTTTATTTTCATATATATTGAACCCAGGACTTTCTTGCTCTGAGGCCACATTGTTATCCACTGGACCACCGTAAATGCATCACAACTTTCTGTGTGTTGGTGTCCTTTTTATTTTTATTTTTCAATATCGTCTGGTGTTGGTTTTTTCTGTTGAAAACTGTTTGAGGTGTCTCCTTATTCACAAACATCTGTGAGCAGCCCTACAGACACTCAAACTACATCAAGACGAGCAGAACAGAAACAAGGATCTCAGTTTACAGAACATGATATCTAATATTTCAGGATCTTGAGTCTGAATAAACCTTCTAGTGCTCATCCACATTCCTGTTTTGAGAAGACAGATGAGTTTAAAGAATTTATTTCAGTACACAAATAAAAACAAAGAGGCTTCCCACATCACATGATAGAAATCACCTGCTTCACTCAGGACTTGTTGACTTGAGTGTAACAGTTCATGAAAAACGCCTCAGGATGGTGCTCGTGTCACATCAAAAAACCAACAGAAAGCGTTCAGTACACCACCTACAGGACACATGACTCCTGTCAGCATCTATAAACCTGATCTGAATGTGAGCTAACAGCAGCAACAAGCTGGACTGTGCAGCCTCTGCAGTTTTTCCCCCAATATTAGAAAATGATTAACAACACGCCTTTACACAGTTATAAACTCTTAACCTGACAAAACTGGTAGAGAAGAGTGTAAAATTCATGGTCTCATGGGGTAATTTAGCTTACAGACCGCAGGCTCTAGCCAAGGCTAATATTCAAACTCACTTTGTTCAATGTTAAATTGACCGAAAAACCGTTTGTCACTTGACACAGAGAAACTGTTCTTGAACCTGAACCTACTTCAAACCTCCACGCTGCTGAGGTGACCATGACCAGGAATCTCTACCAGCTCTAGGCCCTGACCTCTGACCTCTGAAGTTCTTGTAAAGCTTAGACGACAACAAACTGGTTCCTGCAGTCAAGAAACTCAGTTTATTCCTTTTTAACCTGATGTATGTTAATGTTTGAAGATGTTCATGCTGCTCACACACATCAGTGAACATGAGTATGAAGTCCAGATTGACGCTGACACAGTTTTTTATAAAACAGCATGTTTCTTTATGAACCCCCGTCAGGTGATTACATGTTAAACAATCACATTTCTCTCTGAAATCATCTTCACATAATAAACAACATGACAAGCCAAATACGCTGTATAAACATACCATGAGGCCTTATTGAGAAATAGAAACACCACATTTTTTATTTATGTAATACTGAACACGTGTAGAAAGTGAAAATGTGATTACAACATGGCAATAAAAATGGTCAAATATCTTATTTATCTATTAAATAAGGATAAATGACAAGAACTCTCTTTTCTGACGAAGTAGTATATGGCCAAAAGTATGTGGACACGCCTGATGTCTATAGTGTACATGTCTGAAATTACAGTATGCAACCTTTGTGTTTATTTATTTGCCAACATTTTACTTCAAGTATTTTTGTATTTTAAATTTAAATAAGTAGATACAAAGTTCCTGAAAGGTCTGAAACACTTTCAGCTGCAGATTTTTTTTTTCAACCACGTGTCGGAAATATTCTGAGGTCGTTGTTTTTCTTCTTCTGCGTCTGCTGACGGATGTTTGTCAGATTCTGACCTCAGAGCTTCACGCTGCTGCAGCCTCGTTTCTTCTTACCTCATGCACATTCTGCTGCAGACTTCCTGTCGGCGGTGAAGCTGCAGAAAACAACAAACAAAAAACCAACAAACAAACAAATGACTTTCCATTACCGTTATTGTTGACACAGAGTCACGAGGTTAGTGTCACAGCAGGTCACACAGGGTTAAATTCTACCTTCATCATAAAGATGATGATTTTTACTTCTATAAACATTTGTAGAGGGACATTAGACAATACCATGTCAACCAGATGTTTGAAAATATAAACAGTGATGTTATATTGGACAAACACAATAAGTGTATAAAGTATTGTACAAATAAAAACTGATGTCACAGTGGACCAATAAAAAAGAGTCTGTGTTGTTGAGTGGGTGAAGTGGACAAGGGCCCCCGAAAGCTTCAGGTATAATATCAAATGGTTCCTACATTATTATGTATTTTTGTGGCTCCATCTTTTAGAGGGGTCATGTGTCAAAATCTGTCTCTGGCACCTTAATTTGTAGTTCATATGTTCGGATTGTGCTCACATGGTGCATTTTACTAAAAAAAGTTTCATCAAACTAACATACAGAAAACCTGGGGCCTAGTTTTCCTGCTATTCCTGAATACTGGTTGGACTTTACTGTGTTTTATGCATCATGCCTGAAGGGAACATGGAGGCAACAGGGGCCAAACAGCAATTTGGGGGGCAAAACTCATCGAGCTGGCCTTAACATAAAGAAAAGAAAAGAATGGAGATGAAAAAAAGAAAATCCCATGTGGTGCATGTTTATAAATAAGTATAATATTTACAAAACAGGAAGTGCTACCAAAGTGTAGGGAAAGGACAAAGAACAAAACACCAAATTTATCCACAGAAGGACCAGACAGAGCTATGTGCAAACTGAATATAAAACCACATGATTCAGAGCTCCATGGGCCCCTGGTCACTCATCTCATAGGCCCCAAGCTGAAACAACACACACCACAAAGCAGACCTCATTGTTTTACAGGTTTTCTGTGTGTTGATTTGATTAAACACAACTTTATTTAGGGGCATTAACCATGTGAGCGGAATGTACATTGAAAAGGTGTTAAAACTAAATAGATTTACTCCGTACTTAAGTAAAATTTTAATGTATTTGTACTTTACATGGATACTTCAGTTTAATTCTACTTTTTACTCCACTGTCACATTTATCTGACATCTAAACTTATTTAGACTTATTATTAACTTGTTTGCATCCATGTGTAATAAATAAAAACCCCAACAACATCTAAATTTGTATTTCATTCTTATATAAAGTGCCACCGTTAGATTAATATAAACAATATATTTTCATGAGCATGAATACTAACAGAAAACGAGCAGAGGAGCCTGGTTGTTATTAGCGCTGCACTAGAAGAATTTTACTGTTAGAAAATCAAGAATAAAATGCAAAGCTTATGGATACTGATCTGGAATAAATATGGAACAAAATAAAATGCACAGTAGATGTGAGGGCCTTGTGGAGGCTTCAGGCACCTGAGCAGCTGTTTGTCCACCTGGTTCTCAGATACACCTGAATACTATATTATCACATAAGAACAGTGTGACCTGCTGCACTGATGGTTTATATTTAGGCGTCTGATCTGTTTTCTCACGCTGATTCTGAGGCCACACCTGATGATGCGTCTTCACCTCAGCACCGCCTGACCTCGATATCCCCGCCCACATGCACACACATCCTGTCCCAGCAGCCTTTGAGGCAGAAACCACTGCCGCCTTCGTCTGTGACACAGGCGTCTTCGCGCAGCTCGTCTTCATCGAGCGACCACATCCTGTGGAAACAGTGAGGCAGAAGATTTTCCAGCAGCAGCAGCAGCAGC